>NC_135734.1:30452500-30755000 GCF_041903045.1 Epinephelus lanceolatus | reverse complement strand
AAATGGCAGATGAAAACATTAAGTGTGCGAGCTGTCTGTTTCGGTTAGGCTTCTTACCCTTCACTAACATTTCCTGTGGGGTGTCTTGTCATGTCTTTAAACACTGCTCCCTACTGGGAACGCACTGCAACCTGATTTTTGTTCATGTGTTTTCCTCTTGACTAAGAATTGAACTGTGATTCAAACAGAAAAAGCCTTTGGAACCTTTTCAGTGTTGCCTATTTCCCTTTAGTGTGTCCCCTGTACTTCTGCTTCAGTCAGTATTTCCCTCTGTCGTTCAGCATGTCGTGAACCAGAAGGGTGTTAGTTTCATTCATTATACTGAAGATTGCATGTGACAAGAGTGCAGTGAGCTTTGTATAGTATATTGTATGTTTTGTGGGTAGTTTATCTCAAATCTTGAAACCGGTGGTTTGAAATTGTTGCTTGTGGGTTTCCAATATTTCTAGTGATTTTAGCTCTTTGAGATATGAAGTAATAACAGTTGTTTCATATTGATTTTGATGTCCCGGACCTCAGAGCTTCACAACACAACAACTAAACGTGCTATAATATAATTTTGATAAAAGCAAAATCGTTTACTAAGATAAATTAGGTGCCTTAGCAGGTGTCATGTCTTTGCAAGGTGATTTTCATACTGTGCTATAGAATGCAAGAAAACACATTCAGCAATTTAGACCAACTCACTTTATGACCTGACAAAACAAATGCTCAGCAGTATTCCAAGGTATAATGTTACATCAGTCTCTTGGGACAGGCCTTGCAAACTAGTTTAGGTCAAAGATACTGTGGTACATGCATGACGCTGGTCAATGGTGTTCAGATGCTGATACACGCACACAGAAGACCTATTATGCATTTTCTTATTATCTGTCATATATATGTTTATGCTACCATGTTGATCATTCATAGTTAACATGGCCAAAGTTTCAAAAAATTAGAGCCTGTGAGCCAAAAACTCAGGCTTTAGACCGTTCTGAATACCGTGTCTCCACTGTTTTTGTTTTTGTTTTCTACTTTGGAGACAAGCTGACGTCAGCTCCTGATGGATTTCTGTATATGGTCATCAGCTCCAGGCATGTTACTACAAGTGTTTACAATATGTAGCCGTCACTGCTACACGTAGCTACATGCTAACATCAGGGAAACACATAATCTTGGTTGCTAATGTTGAAAGTTTTCCTCCAGTTTCTCATCATATTTTTTTTGTCAAAATTTTAGTTTAGAAGCTTTTAATGGAGACTTTTCACAGTAGAAAGTGCCGCTATTCCCTGTTACAGTAATTTCTCCCAGCTTCAGTGATGGTGCAGCAAGCCCCTAGGAACAGCACAGGGCTTTGAAGCCAATTTAGTATAGTGGGCAAACGTGGAATTACAACTTCTTAGTCTTATACGTGATGCCATGCGGCCCAAAAAGACTTCTCTCCTATAGACTTAAATCTTTAAAGAGATGTAAATCAGTGGATACATGTTTTTCAGCATCACAACCCCCCTGAAATGACTTGTTGTCAGATATATAATTAAACTATTACATCTAGAAGAGCTGCACAATTGATTTAAGCTATCAGAGAGCTAAACTGTATGTTGCCGCTGGGCCCCTTTAAGTCTCTAGTGTGCTTGCTCAGTGGCTTCATGTGCCACTGAGCATCTTTTATAGGAATAAACTGGGCCCTGCCTCCAAGGCTGTATCCAGTTTTCTTTATACATCCATGCGGTGTACAGACCCTAAGATACGGGAGACCCAGACACACTGACCAATTGAAAGGGTGTTTAAAGAGACAAGGGTGGAGCATTTCAGACAGTGGGTGAATACAGTTGTTCCAGCACACCATGAGGGAAATAATGTGTTTTATGAACATTAAAGCATATAAAAATGTTCTTGTAGAAACCCAAAATACAAGTCTTATCCTGAAAATGAGCATCATAGGTCTTCTGGACCTTGGACACCGAATATTTGCAACACAAATAGTGCTAATAATGCAGGCGTATTCCGAGTCCACTCAGTGAACAGTTTTGCAGCAGAAAACAGACATTTCTCTTTTATAGGAACATAACATCCATTTAAATGTAAATCAGTGTAAGTAAAAAAACACTGCACCTTAAATCTGTTGCAATAAATACTAACCATGTTGCATTTACCATTAAGCGTCAGACTGTAATCATGCAGATGACACATTAGATGCTTATCTTTGATTAAATTACCTTCGCACTCTCAATTAAACCAGATACTTCAGACTGGTCCTAGAAGAGTGAAAAGGCTTCAGAGCCTCATCACTGCCTTTTCCAATAGTTTGATTTAAGCAGACTCATACAGTCAGTTCAAATTGCATGCTGCACCTGCGTACTATGTTTAGCAAGACTGTGTTTGAATGCTGCTGGACAATTATTGACAGTAAAATAAAAGATGCAATGAAAAGATGATTAAAATGTGGAACACTGTAATTACCATCAGTTTCAGGTTGCTGTAGCAAGTTGTAAAACTGCTAACGTCACAGACTGTAGGGAAATTAAATGACGTGATCCTTGAAGATAATGTAGCATTTACGTGAACACAGCTGGCAACAACATTTAGTGTAAATGTTATTGCTAAGGAAAAAGACTCATCCCACAAATCACAAAATTAGTCTTTTAATTACAATATTATCTAACTGGGAAGACTGTAAAAATCTTAACTCATGTTCATCGTATTTAATGACATGTTTTTAGTGGTAAATAAATGCAAAATCCTAGAATTAGTAAACAAATATTACATTTAGGATGTGGCAATGTGAGCATTTCAGTAAAATTACTCACATTCATGAAACATTCATTCTTTCTGCATTAGAATTAAAATAAAGTAGTTGGTTATATAAAATGTTGAAGACAGCTAAGTGCCATTCATTGTAGCAATATCACACTTGAAATATTAATTTCATCCTGAGCCATGAATTGTTATGGGTACTGAAACTTTTAAGTGGTTGCTAAGCACAGACTTCAATTTTGCAACAGTGCAGATGGGGAATGGCGCAGATCTTTATGACGCAGTTGCTGACTTGCATCTCAGTACGCACTTGCCTAACATGATGAAGTTGACGTAATCTGCTGTGTTGTGTTGAGTAATCCCTGATGTTACTCAGCTTGTTGCCTCATTGGAGATTCTTGAATAAAAGAAGGCCTGGCACATGTATAATAACCCTGCTGTCAGTTTGATTGAGCCACTTCAGACTTAGTAGCCGAGACACAAAACACAATCACTGATTTGCTGTCAGTGCTCTGTTGGCAGTGGGAACGTTGATAAGTCCTGTCAAGAACTTGGTAAATTAAGATGTTTCAAAAACGCTTTCAATTTCTCATTCAGAACTAAATCTGCCATTAATCCCTGGAGGATAAAGAAACTTTGAGTGTTGAATAGAGAATGAATTTGACCATCCATTTCTCCCTCCCAGCCGTCAAATACTCTCAGTGCTCCATTCTAAAAACAAATTAAAGTCGAGGGAGAGAGAAAGAAGTTTTCCTTTTTCTTTTTTTGGCGGTGACAGTGACGGAACCCCATTTTCGTACAGCCAGATCAAAGTGGCTCCGTGTGAGTGGGATCGCAGTCTGTTCCCTTGGGCTCGTAATCATAGCGCCTGAATCTCAAACCCCCTCGATGCCGACTCTGTCGCCACTTTCTGCTCTCTGCCAGGCCTGATGCCAGCATCGCGGTGCCCTTCTCTCCCTCCCCCACTGCTCCATCTCCCCTGGCTTTTCTTCTCATCTTTCCCGCTTCCTCAGTACTCCCCTGCTTACCCCCAGACCCGTTGGTGAACATACTCAGACAGTCCTCACTGACACAGCAGCAGGCTGGGGCTTGTCCCTGCTCTGACTGTCCCACTGCCTGGCAGGGTAATGAAGGCAGCAGGGGGGGCGCCTTACTGCCTGCCTGTGATGCGCTTCATCATTCCTGCCACAGCCCAAGGTTCTCTAATTAAGACACCGACTTGGCCCTGCAGATTATGTAGCAGCTGGATCATTAGCGTAGAGGGTCAAATGGCATGCATCTCTGTGTAGCGGGCGGCGCGCCTTTCATCAACCCCTGTCTCTGTCAGCTCACCTCTGGTGGCCACCAGAAGGCTCTGCCTGCTTCTTCTTCGATACCCCCTTTATACTGAGTGTTTGATGTCAATTGAAAGATATCAAGACCACCAGAAAAAGGAGTATGCCTTGGAATTTTTTGGTTATGACAATTCACACGGCAAAGTGCAAGTCTAAAGTCACCTTATTTATTTATTTATTTATTTGGTACCACCGAGATTAACATATGCAGATCCATCGGTTTGGATGGTCTCTATTTTTTTTATATCTTCATACCTTACTGATATTTCCTGGTGTATATGATAGTGACAGTATTTGTGTTAAAAAAATTGTTAAACGGAAACTAAGATGATCGCTTCATTGCCTTGTTAACTCATTGTAAAACACACTTCATTCAAACATGACAGAAAAAACAACACTCACCAGATTTTTTGAAAGCACCAATACTCAACCTAACAATATTATTGCGATATCGATATCGAGGTGTTTGGTCAAAAATAATGTGATACTTAGTTTTCTCCATTTCACCCAGCCCCATGTTAAATATGCTGATTTTCCCTGCTGTCAATTTCTGCCTTTACCTGACGACTTTTTACTAGTCCTATTACGTCATCCCCACCACTTACAATTGCTGTGTTTCCCAGCTCAGCTGCGCTTTCCTCCAGCAGAGACTGACCTCTGGTGGTATGTGCTGTGCACTGCATCACCTCGATACAGCATCTCCGTATCAGTTTGGTAGACAGAGGAGCTGCTTTATTTTTGACAGTATAAAAAATAATTGCTTTGGGCTTTCTAAATACCTGTAAAACAGTGATACTGCCCAAGCCTAATCCTTACACTGAGTTTATCAGGTACACTTAGCTATATCTAACGCAATTCAGCAATCACTAAGGAGCAATTATTTAAATCAATGGCCATTTTATAAGCTGTATGTTTCCAGTGCCATCAAATTTAATGGTATTTTATGGCTACATTTCATTTTTCTGAACTAATTGATCAATTGTTAAGTCTTAAAAAAGTTAATTAAAAAAAAAAAAAGTTAAAGACCCATTAGAGGTGCTCAGAGCCTGAGGTGATGTCTTCAGATGTCTTGTGCTGCCTGACTAGCAGACTGTGCAAATATATATTGAGTTTGCAATGTTACAGTATAGAATGAAGAAATGCGCCAAACTCTCCCTTTAGAGAAGCTGGAACCAATGATTGATTGAAAAATGATTGAAACAAATGATTCATTTAGTGACACGAAGTTCTGAATTTATTTTCTCATGATTGACTTATTGTTTCAGCTCTATTGTATAGCGTTATATTCAAAGTGGCAGGGGTGGGCAAAATGTACCATGATAAATAATGTACACTCATAATGTATGGTGGCCCTTTGAGTAGTGCTGTACATATTCAAATAGTGTAGTGCTGATAATATATAGCTGACTATTCAAAATCAAATTTTTTTTATATTTCAATAGGCTGCCTTTCAAAGAGGAAAATTACCATCATTAGCAGCTTGTGAGTCACCTTTATTTCAGTTACAGGGTGGAGGTATTTTGTGTATGGATTGTTTGTCTTTTCAGTGAGGAGGAACTGTTCTCCACCAGTAGGCTGACTCACCTGTCAGTAGTCAGTCAGCAAGTCTGCTCATCTCTCAGTCTGCTCATGACTGCAGAGGTTGGGAGACTTACCTTAAACTCGCCTTTGGTGTTTTGATCAGGCCTCCAACCTGTGAGCAAACATGGTGCAACTGTTAATGAAAGAGGAATATAAAAGCGCTGTGAAAAGTAAATAACCAGCATGGACAGATTAAAGTGAAACTCGACTCAAAATTTATCTTTGAGTATCAAAAGGCTTGAAGGGCTGCCATAAAACATTTAGTGGCTTCTTCTAGTTGAATTAGGAGAGTTGTAGGCAGCTGTTGGCATCAGTCAGAATAGATTTAAAAAGTGACAATAATGGGAATAAATAATCAAGGCATTCATAAAAACCTCTCAAACCACTCCTGCAGCATAATCTGCTTATTTGTTGTCCACCTTCTTGCTCAGTGTGTTCCAAACATTTACCAAAATATGACCAATTTGCAGCTTTCATGTCGTGCTACTGCCCTTTTCAAAGCTCAGCCAGCACATGTGGCCATAGTATGGTGAAAATATTTTAAATATGCTGATCATACAGATGGACAGTGCAGGATTGGATGCTCTAGCAGTGGTTTGAGAATCTTATTCAGTCATAGGTATTGCTTTTTTCCTCCCTCAATAAAAACGTAATTATGGACGTGAATTCAGCGTGACCACAGCTGCTGCACAGCCACGTTCACCAGCTATTTTAGGTGGAGTATCACTTATAAAATAAAGACAGGAAATCAAATAAATAAAAAAATATAAATGCACTTTGCTCAGAAAAACTTGGATTAGAAACTTTTCAGTCCCTGTTGAAACCTAACACTGATTATAAGGGAATATTTAAGACCAATGCTTCACCCCATTAATGATCTCCCGCAACTGGATTTGGTTTTTCTGCTTCCCAGAGTTGTTTTTTGGATGTATGAAAAAATGCCTTCATCATGTGGCTCTGGCTGTATATACTGATAGCAGATACTGAATTGGCTGCTGGGCACAAGCTAACACCCGCTGTGTGAGATCAATTGAAAGGGACAACCGCAAACTGCTTTTGACCAACTACGGCCGAAACAGTTTGCCCAATTTAGGAAATTTTTCACTATAGCTGCTGCCATTTCATATCGACAGCAGATGCCCATGAAATAATATTCTTTTCTTAAATTCCTCAACACCCTAATGAAGTAAGATAGATGTAAATATTTTGAAATATTTTACTCCAGACCCTTTTGAAGAAGTAGCATGTTTTAATAAAGACAAAGATTATAATCATTTGGAGTTATTATCTTTAACAAAATATGTGAGATTATTGGCACAGTGTTTGAACCACAGTTTTATAAATCGGGTTAAATTGGGTAATAATGGGGTGTATTTTCTTACTGCACACAAATCCAATTTTTGAAAGATACGGTATTTGACCTATTGAGTGCCGTCAGGACTATTTATTCCCATCCTGACAGCCTGAGTGCACACTCAAACTCGCACATGTTCACACACAGACGTACACACACTTGTGCGAGCATGCTTAGTCAAGAGAAAAATCCCACAACTTGGTGAGGATTTCTCATTCTCCCGCCTGTTCTTTTTTTTTTTCTTCCCCCCACAGCCAGATTGCAGTGTCATCCTGCTCAGGTTTTTTTTTTCTCTCTACGGATCCCTGTGTTCACCTCCATTTGTAACTTTAGGCCTTTCTACTCTGCCCCTCTATTTTAAGACAGGGAGGGCAGTGTGCCGAGAGGGACGGTGAGACAGGCTGTTGTGGGCTGCACTCTGCACAGCACGGCCGACACGCACAGGGCCGGGGATGGTTTGCAAGACGACACTGGCTGGCTTGTTTACGGCAGAGGCTCCGTTTGGGGGAGGAAGGGGAGGAAGGGGATGAGGCAGGCAAGCTGGCAGGCAGGGAAGAAAGGAGAGGGGGTTTACTACCCTCAAGAGAGTCGGAATTCCTCCTGAGCCATTCCCCCATTTGGCTGGCAGTTGTGAAAACAATTGCCTGGCATTTACTCTCTCTCTGTGCAGATGGAGTCCCAGCTATGAGTCAGCTTTGAGAGCAGCAAGTGGTAGAGAAAGTGGTGGGCTTGTGATCTCCTGCACAGCGAATATAAGCATACTTTACAGAGACGCTCGGTTTTTGATGTTGGCCAAACTGTTCAGAGTTGCTTCCTCGTTTGCATTACTTTTCGTCCTCTGCAGTATTACTGATATGCATATCTTTTATTTCCAATGTTCTCCTTGTAACAAAGAGTGGCTGACTAATAAAGGCATGTCTGTTTCCTGTTTCTCCAGAGTTGACCTACAGAAGACGTCATGCTGAAGTCTTGAGCTGAGGGAGACTTCATCCTCAACCTGTCACTCGTCTCTTGTTTGTTATTCCACACCGGGTCCACTCTCCATCAGTCACCGAGTACCAACACCAACAACCACCGCCTCCACCTTTTCCCCTACCCCCCCTGCCCAGCCTGCCGTCACCATGACGTCGGAGCTGGAGAGCAGCCTGACCTCCATGGATTGGCTTCCACAGCTGACCATGCAGGCGGCCATCCGCAAGGCGGACGCCCAGAATGCCCACGGGCCAGGCATGGGCAAGAAGAGTACCCTACTGGATCCTAACACCACGTTGGACCAGGAGGAGGTGCAGCAGCACAAGGACGGCAAGCCGCCCTACAGCTATGCCAGCCTCATCACGTTTGCCATCAACAGCTCGCCAAAGAAGAAGATGACACTGAGCGAGATCTACCAGTGGATCTGTGATAACTTTCCCTACTACAGGGAGGCGGGCAGCGGATGGAAGGTGAGAACAAGAGATGTCTGGCCTTTATTTTAACACGATATAGCAGATGTAAAAGTTTATTGCCATCGTGATGATGATGGAGTTGCATTCTGGTTATAGTGGGGCTTCTGATTTTATGTCAAATCAAATATGACACATTATTTTAGTGCTGTTCAAATTGGATGTCCTTTTGGTTGCTGCAATGGCTGATATACAGTAACTCGTATCAGTTTATTCACTCATGAAAAATCTTCTTTGGTCTTACGTTTTTAGTGGACAGCCTTTGTAGAGGAGTTGAGATTGATATTCCCTGACCTAAAGGTCCAGTGTGTAGGATTTATCGGGATCTACTGGCAGAAATAGAATATAATATTCCTGATTTTGTTTCAATTAGTGTATAATCACCTGAAACAAAGAATCTTGTGATTTCATTGACTCAGAATGAGCCCTTTATTTCTACATAGAGAGCGAGTCCTCGTCCACTGAATCCACAATGTTTCGCTGTCATGTGTCTACAGTAGCCCAGAATGGACAAACTAAACACTGATGCTAGAGAGGGACTTTCTTATTTTTATGTCACCTGAAGGCCACCATTTCATTATAGGGCTGTGTATTGGCTAGAATCTGGAGATGCGATAGTGTTGGCGAGGCAGCACATAGCAATTTTTTCAATCTAATTTTTAGGAAAACTCTCATAGTGCAAAGAACACACCACCGTATGCATAAAAAAGGAATTTGCCTGTATCAGTAAAAAAGTAAAATAAAAGCGCTTGAGGTTAACAAAATACAAAATAATGCAAAAATTAAAATTGACAGTGTTTCTGAGAATTGATATCATGGATAGTATCATAAAACATAATATTGCAATACTCAAGGGTGTCATATTTTATGTAATATTAAAAAAATGTATATTTTCTTACACCCCTAGTCTACGACACGCTTGGAAAGGGAGAGGTGGATTAGATTTACTTGACATACGAACATATTATTTGACACACATTTACAAAAAATGATCAGGTCATCTACTGCAACAAATACATAATTCATTGAAAATGTTGAGGTCAAACAGATAACTTATATTCATTGTGGTGATCATTCTCGTGAGACAACAATAATAATACAAGTCACATAGGCTTACATAAGAAGCTATACATCCATCCATATTCATCTACAGAGTGAGGCAAAATCTGCATCCTCACCGCTAGATGCTGCTAAATCCTACACACTGGTCCTTTAAATCATTGTTTTGTGGTTGCCGTGCATCTTAAACAAAGTGAGATGCCATTGGTAATCACCATTGTCACTTCTGAGAAAGCTTGGAGAGAAACTATGAGTGCGCCAAATCACACTAAGTGCCTTACTCCTCTGGATGAAAAATGGTGCAGCCCTGAGAGAACCATATGAAGTGTAAAACCCTGGATTAATATTCAGAGAAGTGGCCCCTATCTGTGCGAACACAGACTAAATAGCCCATTCATGGGTGGTATTATTCATTGCAGATGCCTTGATAGGAGAAGGCCATTATGCAGAAGAGAGAGCCAGTGCTGTGTCATCATCTCAAGGAGCCCATGATATACCGAGATGAAGCTATGCTGATTGCCTTTTAAAGGGCCCAGATGGAAATTGATATTAGAATGAGTTTTCCAATCAGTCGACGTTTATTGGAAATAGAATCTTAGGCACTGCTTTATTGCAGTCAGACAAGATGTATGAAGCCCATTTCCTGGGGCGACAAGATCTGGCGTGTGTACAGGCTGCATGGAGGTGTGTGTGTGTGTGTGTGTGTTTAGGTGAGGGGGAGATGAGAAAGCATGTGTTATTATAAATGGATGGATTGATTTCAGCTTTTGTGGCAAGGCCTTTTGTAAGGAAATGAATTGTTTTATTTTGCAACCTTTGTTTCGTCTTTTACCTTCATCATCCCTTATTTAGTTGTCAGCAGCATGTGTGCTGTCAGCCTGCATGTGTTCCTGCATTGAGTTACCGGCATTTCTACTCAACACTGAGGTCAGCTCTATATTTTGTATACCGCCCACCTTCTTTAGCATCAAATTTAACCATTTACTGCACACTAACGATTTTCAAGACGTTGCTTCAAGATTTCTTTGTTGCTGCGTTAAGTTAACAAGTCTGGCTGCAGAGGATGTCGCACTCATTGCTCAGTCTGTATCTATCAAGATACTCTTCACTGTTAGAGTAATATTTCTTTGCATCCAGAGAGAAGCTACGAGTTAATCATCATTTATGTGGGTTGGAGTGGACTTGGTGAAGTCTTGTGCACATCCACAGACTTTATTGCTTGGAAATATGAGGGTGTGACTGACTAGCCCCACTAAAATAACTGCAGATAAGACACAACATTTAGCTGACACTCGAATGCATATACTTTTTATACATTTTAGAGTGGGTGTCCTCAGTGGGAATCAAACTGGTGCTGCTGGCAGGATTGTGGATTTGCTCTACCCACTGTGTTACAGTCCCACTGCAGGTACAGCAGGAGTGATATTGATTCATCAAAGCTTGGCTAATGTGTGATGCTGTTCATGTGCCTTTGGTTCTTTTGTTGTCACGTGTGGCTTTATGATGACATCAGGTGCTGGTGTCAGGATCCCCATGGTCAGGACATTGTTATGTTTTTAAACTCTTGATTTGAATGCCTAAAAATAATACAAAGCATTCAAGATTTGTAAATGTTATGAGATCCTGATGGATAACCAATTTCAAACTATCACAGGAAATGTTACATTTTACATGTGGTTAAAAAGCAGCTTCTCTAGTTTAGTTCTTTATTTTTCTCTGTGAAAGTGTCTGCCTTCAACCTATTTGGTAGCTAACCAGCAAATGGGTTCAGTCCTCTTTGGGATTAACTGACCAGGGCAAATTTCCAATATGGGAAGTAAGCATGCAGTTTCTGGCAGTGTTAGATCATGAAAGATGTGTTCTATAAATTCACAAGGTTACTCCATGAGGCAAAGCAGATTTTAATGCAGGGTTGTAAGCATGGGTAAAGGTTGCATCATATGTAATATCACAGTAGTGCGGTTGTGAAGATGGTTGCAGAAAGATGAGTGTGATAATTCCAGAGTGTTTGCAGGTCCTTAAAAACATAAAAAATATTAGGCCTCAAAAAGCATTAAGTAGGCTTAAATTTGAATTTGTGAAGTCTTAATTGCCACAAACATTTTATCTAATTTCTTTTATCCATCTTTTAATTTCTTTTTGTCGACATGAGTCAAGCTCTTGTGCGTGAAAGTCCACATTTCTGATGTCAAAAACCTTTAAACCTACCACTAAAACTAATACTGTATTTTTACTTTAAACTTGCACTTCCCTGTTGGCAAAATGTAGATTAATCTAACCCACTCTGATAACCATATTCCTAAATAAAGCTTTCCTCTGCACAGGACCACATATACTGTATACCACAAATCTATACTTACCTGCAATGCTTGAATAAGAAAAAAAATGATCTGTCCAAAAATTAGCCTTAAATTTGGTTAAAAAAAGGTCTTAAAAAGCATTAAACTTAGGTGTCTGATACCTGTAAAGTATTATTTGCATTAAATGAATTGCACTTTATTTCACTATAGGAAAATCTACTCCATGTTGATGCTGCTTTCTAGTGAGTCCTGTGAGCAGAATGCATTGTATTCAATACATCATATTCAATCTGCCAAGGCTTTTATGTTTTGTTGTTTCAATTTCATGAAATTTGGTGTGCTGCCGGGCTTTGAATTAAGGAATAATATTAGAGATTTTAAGGGATTTCTACCATTACATTGTTGTCTATATTTTTCAACAGCGATGAAACTAACAGAAATATGAAATGAAGTGGAAAGCAGGTTTTTTGTTTTTTTTTTCATTGTTGGGTGTAATGTAGATTTGACGTAACTGGAATAATGCCACGGGTAAAAGAGCAAGATATAGAATTAGTCAGCATTGGTTGAGATTGACGCTGTTTGACTACTTTCTAGCTTAGTAAAAGCTTGCATAGATCAACAGATTCTGGCCTAAATGTGGGTTGCAACTGTAGAAATACCCCTCACATTTAAAAGTGTGAAAAACCACATCACTCCAGGATGCTGTACAACACAGGAAACACTGAAAAAGCAGTTTGAAGATGTGCTCATATGCTAGAGCCTGCGTCACAATTTTTTTCTCAGTTCTTGTTAATGGGGTGTTTTCCCTGCCATCGTTTTTTTCTGAGAATTTAAACAACTGAAATAATGTGTATGGAGTATTTATAAAATCTTTTCATTGCATAAGACATTTGAACGAAATCCAATAGTGCTGTTTCCATGCCCGGGGCATTTGAGCGAGCTCCAGTAGCCTTAGGTTTGTTCCTAATGTTTTTTGTGCTTGGAGAATTTTCACAACCCATCACACAAATGATATTTTCCTCTAAGCCTGTGCAAAAGCCTGAGAAAAGTTTCTCTCCCAATCATCAGGAGGTCACTTGGAGCTTGCACAGTCGTGGGCTGTTTTTGGCTCTGAAACCCTCAGAGACGCGTCTTTGGAGAAGTATCATGTACACCTAATTATTGTATATTTCTGTAATGCATACAGTAGTAACATTTCCCTTGCAGTGTGACTTTTACTATGGTATGAATCCACCTATACTGTGACCGAGTATGCATGTTTGTGTGTGTAATTAGTTGGAAGCAAGCATGCCTGGGTGGGGTGAATGTAGGTCGGATGTAGTCATCGCTCCTCTGTTCCCCTGGAGATGTCAGTCGCAGGAATTTGGGACTCAACACACGCATGCGTCTGTTCTGTATGATAATGCAAGCTGTGCCGGCGAGATGAGACCGGGCTAATCCGGGCACCAGCAACTCATTTAATCATCTCAATAGAACTCCATTAGCCTGCGCTTTTAAGAAATATCAATAAGTGCTGTCAATAAAAACAGATAATTCATCAAGGTCAAAAAATGTGAACGCTGCCTCCGAGAGTACAGAATATGTGCTCGGCATCTATGAGCAAGCAATTAGGTGGTGCTTTTCTTAACACCCTCTCCAGCTCTCTGAGGTACTTTTGATTCATACTTTGCAGGTCAGTCTAAGCAGTCTTTTGTACGATTCAGCTTGTATACTGTAGCTTCTCTGTGTCCTTCTGTTCCTTGTATGGCAAGCGTGGCTTATTGAACATCTGCCAGATTCCTTAAGGATATTTCATATAGTAGGAGTCTTGACCACATATTTCTTAGAAGAGTATAGAGTTTTGCTTACAGTACTTGTCTGTAATGCGGCATGCTGTTTCTATGTGTTCCTGATTATAATTCATATCTGTTGCTCAGTCTCTTCCATTTTAAAGCCATTACGGGGAACGTGAACTAGCCCAGATGACTCCTCAGAGATTAAAAGGTAAATGGGAACAGTCCTCTCCCACTTCAAGGTCAGAGGAACATGTATTTCTATCCGTCATGAGCACTTCGCAAAGGCTGTGGTTTAGTTTTAGCATTTAAGAATCCATAACAGCATACATGTTGGAATTTGGTATTGAACCTTTTTGTATTTATTAAAAAGAAAATATTTTAAAGGTGGATTTTTTTTTTATGATGAGTAATTGAATGAACGAAGTGAATTAAGTTTTCAAATCTGTTGTCTTCTCAAATCTGCGGCATCTCTTTATGGGTGCTGTCTTTGCGTGTCATGAATGACGATTCAGCGTTCTCTCACTTTCGCTACAAGTGTTTGTGGGGCATTTGTTGCATAAATGATTTGCAGATGTGTGGCTTTGAGACACCTCAAGACTACGCCTGCAGGAGAGGGGGTATTCCCCCAGTCAACCTGCGTGCATGCGTCATGGTGGGCAGTGCAATGTGGGGTAGACGACTTGCGTAACTGTCTCGACAAACCATAGAGGTTAAGAGTTTATTGCAGATAGTGTAGGTGTTGCTTTGCCAATAACTATTGGTCAAATTAATTTAGATGCTGGTGGATCCTAAAGTGAAGGGGAGCTAGTGTCAAGTATAGACCTGTGTCTGTAATATTTGTTGAGAACATTAATTTTTGTGCAGCCTGGTGAGGTTTGTACCAACTTTTAACTGACCAAATAAAGATGGACATCTTAAGATAACAGTTAAAAGATTAAAATGCGTGTTCTCATGAGAAGGATACAGTGGCATTTTTACATCTTTTAACATTACAAATGAGTATTATGTGATTGAAATTCAGATTGTAAATTGGCAGAGAATGTGTAAAAACCTGTGTGTGATATATTAAATAACTCTTCAGATAAGTCATGCAATCATCGTTAAAGGGGAACGTTGGTATTTTTCAAGCTGGACCTTATTTTTTGTGTCTAAGTGAGTCACGGGAACAACAATTTTTGATATCGGTTCAGTATTGAACAGCAGCAAAACAGGCTAACCCCTTGGGCAGGTGCACTTTGTCAATTTACATCCATTAAAAATGCTTGTTTTTGCCATTGACAGGCTCAGATTGTTAAAAGTGTCTGACTACATGACAGATGAGATCCTATAGAGAAATTCAATGCTTTTCTTACCTTTTGCTTTTTCTGCTCTGTTTTATGTCCCAGTTTTGCTAAAGGAGAAGTCTCTGAATGAAATCTGACAGACCTTTTTACATTGTTGAAATCGGCTAAATATTCAGCCATGACATTTAAAATCTTTTAGATACATACTCTGTCTGTACTGAAATACAACAAACTATTATCAGCACTTCTCTCTTCAGCTCTTACTCACGTTTCCACCATTTTCTTCCTGTAACTCTCGTGAGGTTTCAGAATGAGACTTCTCGTTAGCAAGACATGGACACAAAATAGACTGGAACAAGTGAACAGCACGGTACATTTCACATCTCTTTAGTAATATCTCTAATAATAATCTGAGCCTGTCAGTGGCAAAAACAAGCACTGTCAGTGGATTTAAATTAAAGCCCTGAGTGGTTACGTTACTGTCTGTTTTGCGGTTGCCAGCTGCAGCACTCACGCTCAATACTGGACCAATTTTAAAAAAAGTGTTGTTCTCACGAGGCCCTTAGACACAAAAACTTGGGAAAATAGGGTCCAGGTTGAAAAATACCAGAGTTACCCACTAATGATAAGTATTTGTTGCCAGACAGTATAAACCACAAGAAATACATTTGAAATGTTTTATGACAAATTAAAATTCAGTTTCATACATTTAAGTATTGACCACACTGGTATCTGCAAATGAATTCACTGTATTCAGATTTACAACATTATTTAAGCTCTTGGTGTTGCTGCAGTAATACCTTCATACTTGATGAGCTAATTAAAGCAAACAGACGTCCTTATGGAGCTGCAAGGATGTCTTAAGTGTATGCAGTCCCTCGCCCAGCTCTACTTCTGATCAGGCCATCAGAAAAATATGAGACTCTGCTCACCTCTGCCAAAGAAGGAGTGACAGTGTGTGCGATTTCTTTTCTGGTATATTTTCTGTTAAAAAAAAAATGGTCAGGAACAGTATTGAGTAGAGACTCCACATATACTCTCAAATGTTGACCTTCATGCTCATCTCAAACCTTCTCCCGGCTCCTTGTGGGCTCACTTCAGGCAAAGTGTGTAAATTCCCCTCTGCATTTCTTCCAGGTGAAGAATGCCAAAGAAAATCTGGAGCAATTCTCAACCAGTTTAAAAATGCTTGAAATGTTTGCTCTTGAACTTTAACTGTTGAGGAGATTGTTGCTACTGGCATGATTTTATTTACTTTTTCCTCTTCCACACCTGTGTACAGGAAAGAAAATTAGCTGAAGAGAATGTAGGCTGCTGTTGATTGCCTAACAAACATTGAATCTCCCACTGCATTTTCACTGAGGCCCATAGCTCTTCCATGATCTTGTTAACAGGGAAATATAGCTTTGGTCTGTAAATCGTCCAGTGTACAGAGATGGGGCGCAGAGCTGCCTTCTGCAGGGGCCCTGGACCTTGCTTTGATCTCATTATAAAATGCAAATACACAGTACCCTAAACAGATCAAAGGTTCAACTTCCCATTGGATCTGAGGCTTAATAATAGCAGCCTGGAGCAGTTTTCTATTTTTTAAGAAGCGATTTGGGTAGCTACTGGTCCTCCAGGACATTATTTACTCTGGAGATAATGTTCCTGCTTCTGACTAGTGACTAGCCACAGCTCAGAAAATCCCTGCTCCTGTTGCTTATTTAAATAAGATTGGTCAGGTATGAGAATTTGTGCCTCCTGCCCCTATCTCCCACCTCAAGCTTAGGTTTGCAGGGCCTGAAATCTGAAAGTGTAAAATTGCTTCGGTGCTACACTCTCTGATACCTTCATCTACTTTCTTAACCGGTATCATCATTACACCGTAAAGCAGGCATTTAAATATTAAGCACTTTGCTGATACTGAATTTTTCAGCAGCAGTGATACATATTTAGAGCGCTACTCTGTTCCTTTTGTAACCCACACACCAACCCAAAATCCAAAATGATCCTTTTCATGAAGTTCATAGTTTTTTCTTCTTCAGTCCAGTGTCCTATAAACCTTGGCTGAGATGCAGTTTGATGAGTGATGACTTGATAACGCAGTATTTTTGTCTCATCCTGAATTCCTTGTTAATTGTAGAGACAGCAAAAGTGGCTGCGTACTGGCCCGGCGCTGACTTTGTCAGGTGGTGGGAGGGGTAGTGATTCACTCGGCAGCCAGTTTGATCCTGCTGTGAGGCGGGTTCCCGTGTCAGGAAGCTCCAGCCTGGCCACCCGCCCACCAGCCTCACCTTGCACCCGCCTACCGGCGCCCCACCGCTCACGCTCTGGCCCTTAGAGTGGGCGGGGAGAGCAGGCTGGCAGGCCTTGGCACGGATACATTTTGGCAGGAGCTGCTGTCCCCACACTCCACTGAGTGAAGTGCTGACTGCAGTGCAGAACATAAAAGGCCTGAGGCTTCTATCGCTTCCTCTTGTGGCCTGCAGGCCTGTGTAGAGATGTTGGCTTCAATTTTACTTGAAACTGTAGCTGTCTTTTTGACAGTCATGGCTACGGCCTCTCAGTTCATCCCCCTAATATATATGGCTGGTGTTATCATTTTAAACAGTCATTAACCCTTAACAGCTCCCTCCCATCTGCTTTCTTTGCTCAGTGAGACGAGATACAGCAGCCAGTTGTAAACGCTGTTGTCCATGGTCATCAATTGATTCAGTGAACTTCCTCCTCTGTGATAATGAGATCTGTTGAAGTCGATACCTGACTCATAGGCTGGGACACACCACTTGTGCTGTCGCCTTTTTTTCTTCTTTCAAAGAATCATTTATAATGCAGATAACAGCAGACAAAGATGGGCTGTGATCCCTGCACACATTCTCAGTCAGAGCTTCAGGCCTTTGAAAAAAACACTTAATCAGTTCGTATTGTCGAGACATGCTCTTCAGTTGGTAGTTATGGAGAAATATGAGAGGTCAAGGCTGTAGGAGCTCTGTCAGTGAGTGTAGTCGTGTCTGTTGGGTAGCTAGTCTTCCTCTTCTGGCCTCTAGTTAGTGAAAGCTTGGCTTTTTCTCTGTGTTGGATAAGGGCTTGGATATGAGAACTATAGACTGAAGTATTTAGCTGACTGGCATAAGTAAGACTCATAAGACTCTCTAATAACTGGAAAAGGGGTCAGGATCTGTATTTCTATGTCTTTTCCAGAGCTGTCCATTTATGTGGTGACTGAGATCATCACCTCCTGTGGGCCGTGCCCTTTCTTTGTCACAGATATGTAGCCTGAAGCGCAGTTGGGCAAGAAAATCAACCCCGGTGTCACAGTTAAAGTTATGAACTGCAAGGAATTTGAAGCACATTTCAAAACAACTCATAACTGGAAAAATCATTAGTTAGTTCTTCTAGATTCTTCAGAGGGGAAGATGAAGGGCCACAGGGAGCTGCTCAGAAACTCTTTAGTCATCGTTCCGTGGCTAGAAAGATTTAGACAGAAATAGCACTTTGCTTTCCCTGTATTTTAACTTAGTTTTCCCAGCGAGTGGCCTTTTGCCCTCCATCATTTTTCTACTTGGTTTGCTGTCGCCTTTGTGTAATGTAGTGTATGTACAGTCAGGGTTTAATATTGCTGAGAATGTCTGTGAATACTGCCACCCCATCAAAAGAAATCAGGAAGCTTTCATCTTTTAAAAAAGACTTTGTGTGCAATGAGTGCTTGTTAGTGTAAAGATTAAAATCCCAGTCACTCTGACCAAATGACTAACTAAATCACAGGTACATTGGTACGTGGAAATAAAGTTTGATGTTTAGGTGAAATTTCTGTTTTGCATTTTTCTTCCTCAACTGATTATAATTAGAAAATCAGTCTGTTTCGCAAAAAGCTTACAAAAAAGGACATTAATCAGCTTCAGCATCATTATGTCTCTATTAAAAAAAAAAGGTCTGCTCTATTGCTCTTTTGAGCAGCAGCTTTTCTCAATTGGATAAACAGCCAAGTCATCACATCCTTGGAGGTGGGTCCAAGGTGGTGACATTACCCAGCTGTGCCAGAGTCAGACAAAACTGGACAATTTGAAAAATAATTTAGGTCAGGGATGAAGCAGTTACTGCTTTCACACTAAACTGCAGTAACATCCTCGCTGTTAGTACCACAGTTTCCAATTTTAATTATCATTAGAAGTGTGTTTGATTAGCGTGCTTTGAAAATCTCACTGGAAAAACTGTACAGCATCAACCGGACGCAGGCGCGCAGATGCAACATACAATGCAATGTGGGTTTGTTTTTTCAAATACCTTGTTTGCAGAGTGGGCGTGCAGCAGGCAAACCCAGTGATGCTACTGGTCGCTTGTCCTTATCTACAGTGACACAGACACTTGAGCAGTCATTTCAAAGACAGGCTGTTTTTGATGTTAATGGACATTTGATATGATTTTCCCATGTTGGTATACGGCATTGGCTATGTTATTATTTTAATGCTTAGGCAAACAAAAAGTGCTGCTAATTTTATCTGTTGTTTTCAGTATGAAACTTGGTGAAATGATTTCGATTTCAGCCCATCTTAACAGTAACATGATAACACTGATAACCATGATAATTTTGGTCTCTAATAATTTCACATTCAAAATACTGCCGCGAGTCGTGTCTGCCCCCCCTCCCCTACAGATTCGAGGTTGCTGGACAGCGGCACGCTGGAGACTGATTTGTTTGCCCGCGGGCGGCTGCCGTGGCAGGGCTGTGTCGCCACGTCCTTGATCTTCGGTTTTCCAGTGGACCGTTCGAGCAAGTCCGGCTTCTCTGCTGCTAACGCTGCTGCCGGGATACAGCTCATGAGGAGCCGGCTGCTAATGCTATGTACTAGGGATGGGCAGCACAAGCAAAAACACTATTCGAAAATCATGGCAACTATTCGACGATTTTTCGAATAATCGACCCCCATTCATTTAAAAACACATTGTGCTCGTTTAGCACACTATTTCATGTAGTTTTTATCTGCTGGAGGGTCGCGTAGGGGAGCGTAGCGCGACAAAAATAGAAGAGCCGCGTAAAATAGAGAGTTGTCGTGCGACAGACGGGGGTTGTCCGTTGTTGCCGGTGGAGCCGCTGTAATTGATTAACAGGGGGGCAAGCTTCTACGGGACTCTCGCTGCAGATGTGTCGCGCCGCTGACGTGCCCAGCCGTACGGTCCCTCGCCGCCTCCTGCGTGCCTCGCTCTCAAATGACTGTGGATACTTGTTGTAGACTTGTGATATGCAAGCTTTGCCTCACAGAGTTTGCACTGCACCTCATTTTCGTTTATTTTGTCGAAGTTGTTCCACACGTAACTTTTTGATGACTGTAGTAGTCTCTGCCTGTTTCTCCTGTTTGTAGAAGAGCATCAAACTAGGTGGTAGCCCATCTCACACCGCTGTAGTAATCCTATACTGCCCTCGTGCGGTTAGGAGCTGAATTGCATGTCAAATAAAGGGGGGAAATAAGATGGCGAATAGTAATAGTCGCATTAAAACATCGATTTTTCAAAATAAAACGACTATTCGAAAATTCCGAAATACCGGGACACTGCTAATGCTGCTTGCCGTGCTGCTGTAGCTCAGTCGTAACTGTAACTGATGCTGAGACTCTACTGACTGTGTGACTGGTAGACGGCGCTGGGTGGCGCAACAGGCCAAAACACAAATTCAAAACATAAACATGATTTGCGGACCGTAAAAATGTTTTTTAAATGCGAATATTCTGGCTGTACTATTGTTGTCGGTGAGATCAATAACATACTGATCTCACCGACGACAATAGTACAGCCAGAATATTCATATATATGAACATTATTCCTTAGTCTCTGTGACATATTAGGAGGATTTTATGACTATTTGCTTTATATTTCTTACATATAGCTCCTTTAAAGGTCCAGTGTGTTGGATTTAGTGGCATCTAGCACTGAGATTGCATATTTCGTTTTGGAGAACTACGGTGGTTGATGTGACAACACAAATGGCCCTATGTGGCGCCAGTGTTTGGCTTGTCCATTCTGGGCTACTGTAGAACAACATGGCTGCCTCCATAGAAGAGGACCTGCTCATTTTGTAGATATTAATGCTCATTCTAAGATAACAAAAACAAAAGTATTCTTTTTTTCCCCAGGTGATTATACAGTAATGAAAACATAGTTATGATTTATTATATTTAATTTCTGCCAATAGATGCCCCAACATCCTACACACTGGACCTTTAACATTTATAGCTACTGTATTCTAAATCACTGCCAGTGATATGTTAAACTAAAAGTAACCACAGTATGAATCCAAAGTAATTATGTTCACAGTAAAAAGTTGGCTAACGTAGCTAACTAGTTTACATGACATCCTCAGGCTGCTTAAAGGGTGCGGCACACACAAGCTAGGTTAAGCAGGCACAATCTTCAGTAAATTTTAATTGCCTCCACTATTTGTCTTAAGATAATGGGTTCTTTGTTTCTTTGATAGCTGTCCATGTTATAACAGTGACAGTGCTCCTGTGGTGTGCTAAAGCAAGAAAACAATGCACTCAGTGAACTCTTATCTCTTATCTACCTTGTCTAATATTTTCCTGCACCTGCAAACATCACCACGTGGGATATTTTAGAGGCAAATTCTCTTTGCAAAACTTGTGTTCTTAATATCATCTTCTGTTCTATGTAAGTATTAATATTAACCTGTGCTAACTGTACACAGCCTAACACAGTCTGAGCCTCCAGATGCATTAGTTCAGTGATTGGTTAGGGTAAAATCAAATCCTCCCCTCCAGGAAACTGCTTAATAAGAAGCCAATGTCAGACTGAATAATGGAGTTGTACCATAATGGCTATTCAGTCTGAATATCAGGCTACCTTTGTTGACATTGGGATCACAGATGGTGCCTTTTAACATAGCCTCTTCCTGTGTGTGTGTGTGTGTGTGTGTGTGTGTGTGTGTGTGTGTGTGTGTGTGTGTGTGCGCGCGCACTGATTTTTGCCCTGACAAGGAGGCAGAGAAAGGAGGGGGGGGGGGGTACACTGATGAAATCTGCATGCTATAAATAGATCACAGTCCTTGGAATCTGCCTTTAACACTGAATCTGCCCCGTTAAATTCATCTAAGCTGGGTTAGACTGGCGACCGCTGCTGCCAGCTCCGTCTGTACATAAAATGTAGTGTTAGAAATGTAAACACAGTGTGATTTAATTTTAACAAATATCTTTAAGTTTGAGTCAGATTGATTGATTTTTTTTCCTTACTTTTTTATTTCTCCTGGTCTTTTTAAAATGTAATTAATAATATTCATAATTAAGGTAGCCTGCTCTCCCTGAAGAACGGTTGCCTCCTGTGAAGCATGCAGCTAATTTATCTGCCAGCACTGTAGCGTGCACGCAGCGTTTCCTTTTTAGAAATGAAAGGAAAAGAGGCTGCAGGACTAATTAGCAGAGGCTGGACAAGGATCTTTTAAAAAGTCTACGGCAACCTGAGACTGCTGATAGGGTCAAAGGTCTGTAGCTTGACTGAGGCAAGCCCTCCACTGAATATCCACTTAGAGCGACAGGGAGCTCAGCCATGCTGCCTTTCATCCATACTGTAGGTCATTCACATCTGATAGGAATTTTAAAAGGAGTGCACTGGCCCCGATGATTGGCATGTTGATAAAATCTGCATGGCAAGTAATTATCTTGGAAATACGTCTGGCTGATGTTGTTCCATTTCATCTTTGTTTTAATCCACCTTCTCTCTTCTCCGGCAATTATTTAACCCCCGTCACCTTCTGTGTCAGCGTCTCACAGCTAATGGCTTCACTCTACTCTTCACAATCCCTGCTTTTTTGGAGTGAAAGGCGAGCAGCCATGTGTCTTTATACCACGCTGATGTTGCCTGCCATTAAATGCTGCTTATTGATAAAGATGTCACCGTGGCAGAAGATATGTAGGCAAGGGTGTTTTTTTTGTCCTCTGCCTTGTCAGTGAAGCAGGATGGCTGTCTCTTATCCCAGAGAGATATTTGATCATCCTGCTGGTGCGTCCTCAGTGGGGTCAGCAGTCTGTGAGAGGGGGACAGTGACACAGCTGTGGCAGCCGAGTGGAACCAGTGATGGATGACATGCCAGAATGGGCCACGCTGCCTTCCCAGGCGCCTGTGTTGACAGGCTCGGCTCTCCGCATCTCACATTCAGCATCAGTAGGGCTAATCGCGGGTCATGCCGGCCACAGATGTGACACGTGAATATCGCTCCTGTAATTGCTCATTTGTCAACGTCACATTCTCAAAGAGCAGATATCTGCAGCCACGTTATTGAATAAAACTCGCAGTAATGGACAAATATAAAAACAGAAAGTGATGAAATTAAATCGCAATGCAGGGCAGTGTAAGCATTTCACACTTTGTCATGTCATACAGATTTGTCATGAGGAAGATCCTCACAGGATAAAAGCACTGCTCTTTAAAGTGGCCATAATAGATATTTTAATGTTAACAAATTATCACATGACCACTAAATTATCACCAAACCCTAGACTGTGTGTAAAGATGTGTATCCCACTGTACAAAAATGCTGCCAAAATATCCTAGATACGACTGCAGCCATCTTACATTTGTGACGTCATTTGGAGCCACTGGATTGAGTTTCTGTCCATACACTTGTCTGACCAATTTACGAGCAGTGCCATTGATCATGAGCACACTGATTAGCACACATAGCTGCCCCACCCCCTTTTATAGCTTGTCGTCCGTCTTTATTATACAGTCTATGCTTTGCACAAGTGCTGTTTTTAACCGCAACTGGCAGCTGTTATCAGCGGAAAAAGCTCTAACATCTGACTGTACGTTACCTGTGCGGCACTAAGTAACTAACAGACACAGTTAAGATTAAGCTAGTGATAATAGTGGAGCATTTAGCAGCTTAAGAGCTAGATATGTTTCTCAGGTGTGGGTGGAAACCAAAATGGAGCTAAGAGAAGAGTGGATGATGGAGTAATATTTGTCAGGTGGGCATAAACTCGACACGACTCCAGATTAATGGAAATGTTGCTTTGCATCTTCTGGATGTGTAAACGTGCAACTAGGGTTTGGTGATATGAGGCTATGTACCATATGAAGGTAGAAATGCGTCCACTGGTAGAGATTTGGCAATACTGTTTCTATCGTGGGAGCTATTCAGGCCAGGCAGTGGAACAAATCAGGGATGGATTCTCATGTGATCTTGTGAGCTGCCTCACAAGGTACAGTGATTTGGGCGGACATGGAGGAGGAGTGTGAAGTTGTAATGTGCAGACCTGTAACACTTGAAATTATTGTTCTCGGGAGCCTTAAAAATTCCATTTTTAAAGAATTTAGATTTTACTGTTTTGAGTCTTTTGTTTTTAAATGTCTCGTTAGGCAGCTGTTTTTTTTGTTTTTGTTTTGAATTTCCAAATAAAAGAAGAAAATAATCAAATGTGATGAAGGATGGTATGGTTATTTTTATTTTAAACCATTTCCTAATTGAATTTACAGAACAATTACTGTCCTGTGATGTATGCTGTTACTGTGATATGAAATTATGTAAAATGCAACAGACGATTTTGGCCATGTTGCCCATCCCTGATGGCAACTGCTCGCCAAGGTGGTGGTAATATGTCACTGTCTTGTTTTATAGTTTGTTTCCACTGCCTCCAAGTGGCCATCAGTTACTGTAGGTTTATTTGGTGGGTAGTATTTTAACAGAGCATAGGCTGAAACAGATTTGTAGCCAAGGGCCACTTACAAACAGTATTTCTACGGATAAATATGGTGATTTAGTGTAAATGCCATTCATTAATTTTCTTTTTGCTTCTGGTATCCAATGGTGAAAGCTACATTCTGTGTAACTACAAATGTATTGGCTCTTTTCTTGTACTATGTAAATTGTTTTGTGAGTGTGTGTGTGTTCATGTGTGTGCTCAGAGTGATTATAATCCAAGCCCTGGCTCTAAGCCCTTCAGCCTGTGCTCCACCAGCCGCAAGGCCACAGCCTCTCCCCACCAGTTAATTGCATCTGAATTAGTCCATTAATGTGGCCGTGTAGAGGGATGAAGGGGTGCACGGAGGTGTCTGGCCTCTTTTGACCACTGCAATGTATTATTAATGGGTCAGCAAGTCTGGCAGCTCTGCATTAAGTTGGCTAATGGACTGTAGGGTGGGTCTGTGATTTCCTTTCAGAAGGAAATCAAATCTAATACATATTACAGAAAAAAGGCTTCTCTTAGGCTTTTTTTTTCAGAGTTTGTTAGTGAGAGCAGAGCAGTGATTTAAAATGAGACGTTGCTTCTTGCCGTTCCTTTGTGGATTTGTTCCCCGCTGACAGGTTACTGTGGGGAGTCCAAGGTTACACTGAGTCATCCGCCTGTGTCTGTCATGGACATGTACTATAATGTACTTTGCTAATGAAAAGCTAAGTATCAGATCAGATTAATTTGGATGATGGTAAATGGCTTGCTTTTTTCTCTGCTGGTGTAGTAGCCTTCAGGCCGAGTGTATTCAAGAGCCTGGGGATGACTTTAGGAATTGAAGAGTGAGTGACATGACAAGAGTACAACTGAATAAGAAAATAAAATTCTTCCGCTCGTTGATCTTCATCTTTGGTACTGACAGCCTAACCTTGTTTTTTAAGTGATACACACCCTAGTCATTTTGGAAATAGACTCAACATCAATACCAGGCAAAAGAAGATTTTTGTCACCAGAACCAGAGTGGTGGTATTCATATATCATATTTGATTTGGATCCTTTCGTAAATTAACTATATTAACCTTAAAGTTCCCATAAAAAAACTGAAGTGGAGTGTTTTTATCTTCTATACTGGGATGTATTTCCCATTGAAACGGAATATTTGATTGGTGTACAGTTACAAGAAAGATTTAAATCAAATTGTTTGTATTTGATTGGACCACTAAAAAGTGGGAGGGTTTAACATCAAGCACAGTATGGTACCTCAACACACCTCCTTCAACTTTAGATCAGGAGGATGAGGGAGAGACGAATGAATTAGACCTCCGCCACATTACTTTGTAAATGAAAACAAAGGTTTTGCCCACTGATATCCAAACACACATCTCTTCCTGACTCTTTCCATACTGCTTTGTTAGCTACTAAAAACTGCAAATGGTGAGGTGTGGTTTTATGTGACCTGTGTGGCTAGCAAGTCGGCTAAAGTGTAATTTGATTGGATGAACTTCTGTAAACAACCCCGAGTGCAGGATACCATTTTACCTGGTTTTTACAGGAAGAGAAAATACAGGGATTCTGATGTAAAAATACATGTTTAGCACAGAAATAAATCAGATCAGTCAAAACAGGGACACAGGATTAAATCTGGAAAAATGATTTTTTTTTCATTTCATGGGGACTTTAATGGAATTATTCTTTCATTAAACTGCACAGTAATTTTAGCAGAATGCAGCTATGGTCAAATTTTGTTTCCTGACAGTCAGCAGTCACAAGAATATGACTATACAAAGACAGAAGGTTAAAGAATGCATGTGACTGTTTTATTTATTTGCCGTCTGATAGTAACATGCATTTTGAGCAGCAGCATAAGCTCTATAATGTTTGTGTAGACATGCAGGAAAAATAAAAGGTCAAAACGTCTCACTTTTTCCTCTGCTTGATATAATGTGTTTTCAGTTGGACTTGTTCTGTTTTGCATTTGTCTTCCAAACATCCCATTTTACAGTCGCGGTACAAAGATGTAAAATTTGCTCCTTCCTATTTAAGCCTACAAAGAGAAGAATACATTGAAGTAGCACACAAAAGGCTTTCTGTGCCGTTACTTAATTTGTCTAACTCTTAAGTGGACAGTTGGCACTACCCCGTCACCATTAGTAGCTGCAGTCAGTTCTTCATTGTTAGTGGGCACTGTAGTCAGCAGGCTGCTGTGAGGCATTGTCAGAGGATAGCATCAGAGGCTCTTCTTCTGGCTGATAATTAAGTGGCGTACTGACAAACGGCTTTCATCAGATCCCTCATGTGGAACTGAGAGCATGCGAAGGCTTTCAGGGAGGATAAACCGGAGGACGTCACTTTGCCTCCAATCTTTCATGGCCTTGTGCTGCCTCTGCAGTGGAGGAGGAAGGGAGAGAAAAGGCGCCCTGTGTACTGTAGCACAGGAGAGAAGTGCGAGCCTGCGTCGCTCAAAGAGCCAGACTCAATTTACAGCGCTGTGCAAGGCGGCTCTCTTTGCTGATATTGTCAGTCTGTACTGTACCATTTCCCCAGTTTGTCTCAAGTGACCAAGCACACAGTATGTTCTACGTCTTTTTTCCCCTTTTGAGGATCTGTCAATTATTTTTGTTTCCTCAAGGCTGATATATAACTTGCGATGACCTTAGGCGCTAAGTGCATGAGACTAGACTGACAGAGTTTGAACTACTGTGACTATAACCCCCTTAAAACCCCTCTAAAAACTAAAATGTCCCATCACTGCAACCTCCCTCTTCCCAATCGCGCCCCCCCCCCCCCCCCCCAAATAAAATCAAGGGCAGGATGAGTCTGGATGCTGTTTACAGGCTCCTCATTCGTCGACTTTATAAGCTGTATCAACATTTATTGTGTGCGTTTGCCAAACCATAAAAGGGAAACGGCTGTCTGTCACTGAGAAATGTGCATTGCAAACCGGTGTGTATATGCTCGGACAAAGACGGGTTTAGCTAATGTTAGCTCATCAGCAGCTAAAGTGGAGGCTGAGGAGCTGTTAACAGGATCATTTGGATGATATTTGATGTCTCGACTTACCAGCAATTACTAGAAATAGGGAACTAAAAAGCAGTTACCGTCAAGTATAATTCCACATTTGAATGTATTTAATGATTAGAGTAGTGAAAAGGTCATTTTAAGATTTGCAGTAATATAGCTACAGAGGGTTGGTTTTCTAGATACAGAGTCATTTTCAAAATTAATTTCAAGCAAATATACTTATTTAAATATTTGTCAGTGGCACAGTTTAGGTACTGAAACAAAATTCTCATGTATTTAACTGGAAAAAAACACATTATTTTTCCTAATGTATCTGTCAAATGTCATATCTAGGGCTGTACTTGACTCAGAATGATGTCAGTCAAATCAGATCTGGCTGGTCAATACGAATATACGACTGCTCCCTCCATTTTTTCCATATAGAGTTTGAAATCTTGAACAGAATTTGGTGGGACATTTAGGGTGACAGCGACATTTATGTAATATAATAAACAAGCCAACCAAGCCCTCTGAGCTAATGAGTGCTAACTACGCTAATAACTGATTGGAAATGTGCAACAGCATTTTTCGTTGACACTAGATATTAAGCAAAAGACGGACACTGTATCGCATTAAGTTGCTGTGAGTTGTAAATTCACCACTTCTAAGCAGAAGGCAGAAGATAACATTATCTCAGAGCCTGACTGGGCAAAGCCTCTTTTCCTCCGGGCTGCTGCCCTCGTCTCACTTAGCCTCACCCTGGGTCTGGGTCTGTAGCAGCTTGTACCGGAGAGCAGCGTGAAAGCAAGGAGCGTTCACTCGACTTTAAGAACCTCAGTTGACTGAGTGGTCTCTGACTTATGATTTGAATATTGGACTTTCATGGGGCTGCCCTAGTCCCGTCATTTTTAAAATTATTTTGTACTATTTAACAAATGTACAGTTTTCATCGATAGACTAGTGACCCCTCAGGAAAGTACTAATGGGCCTGTTTGATCCCCTCATAGACAATCCTGGCTCCAGCACTGCGCTGATTCTCATTTTTTCTCAAGTGGATGCTGCACATTTTTTGTTTTATTCCCCTGGCTTGATTTTAATCCTGCCGTGTCTCAACCTTTCTGTTCCAGCCTAATCTGCTGTGTTGTATCGACTGGTTTGCTGTTATCTATCACTCAATCCTGCCAACTTCCACAGAGGTCTGTGCCATTCACCATGTCTCCTCAATACTTCTTGGTTCATCGCCAATCACAACCCTGTCAAAGGTCAAAGATGTTGTGAAATAATCCACTTAATGGAATAATGCTGCATGCTGCACCGTGCAATAGTGCAGCAAATGTAGCTACACCAGAGGTTGTACAAAGCGGTTTGACTGTGTGTGCGGTTTGGCTCTGAGCAAGAGAGTGAGACAGAAAGGGAGAGGCGCAAATATCAGCAAAAGAGAGACAAAGACGGATAGCTCTCTGAAGGACTGTGATCAAATAGGCCTCATATGAGTGGCTCTGGGCTTTTGTTGTAGTGTGACCTGCCATTCAGTGTTGCATTAAGTGAATTTTTCCCCCACAGCTTTTCAAATCTGCAGTGACCGCCTCCCAATTTATAAGGGGAATGCTCGAATTTCAAACGTAGCATTCAAGCCAGGGCTGTAACCTTGAGTGCACCTAGAAAATAATGCAGAAGTTGTTTTTTTCCTTGAATTTCTGCAGGTCCATCCCAAGGTTGGCCTAACCGCAACAAAGCAGGTAGGGAAGTGAATGTGGGTGCATGTGTCTGAGTGAGATTGAGTTCAGAACATTTATATTGGAGCTTTTGGTCTCTAACCCCATTGCTTCTGTTGAAAAGGGAACATCCTTGGTGCGGCATTCATAAACTTCTTTTGTGCCTCTCGAGAACTATGGGGGTTTTGTTTTGGCTCGGTCTATTGTCTGAGCTCTATAGGTTGCAGTGTCCCTGGATTACCCTCAGCAAAATTACTTGTTGGATAAAAGTGGATTGCTTTGCTTGCTTGATCAAAACAGGCAGGTAAGCTCAACATGTACTTTTACTTTATTTTTGCAGATTTCTTTGGTCGATGAGTATTTGACAGTGGTTAAAGAGGAGCTATTATGCTCATGTTCAGGTTCATACTTGTATTTAAGGTTTCTAAAAGAACATATTTACATGCATTAATGGTTAAAAACCACTTTATTTTCCTCACCTGTCATTTTAAGCCCCCCTTCTAAAAAAAAAAAAAAAAAAAGAAAGAAGAAACTGAGTCTGTGTTTGCGGGTGCTCCATATCTCGGCTTCTTTGCACCATCATTGCAGCCAGGGGAGTGACTGTAATAGAAAATAGCTGCACTTTCTACCGTGAAAAATCCCCAATAAAAGCTTATAAACACAAGCTGGCATGTTCCAGCAGAAATATTATTTGAAATTAGGGAGAAATTAACAACATCAGCAACCATGATTTTATGTTTCCCTGATGTTAGCATGTAGCTTCATTAAACAGTGTATGCTACATCACTTGCAGTAGCTGGCCTGGAGCTGATTACAATAGAAAGAAATCCGGCACACTATGACGTCATACGGCAGCCAGAGTAGGAAAAACAGTGGGAAACAGGGTTATCAAAACAGAAAGACACCTGGCCACCTTTATATGAATATCCGATGTTGCAACATTAAATGTAAGACACAAAATATGGAAAAGCATAATAGAAATGTGCACAGCCTGGTCTATAATGACTTGCTGTATATCAGAGATAGTCTTGTGTTGCTGTGTCGTAGCATGCTTGAATTCATGTAGAATAAACGTCCTTGTGCATCTTTCTGAGGTGACTTTCTTCCGTGAATGAAGCACACTCTGTACCTGCAGCCTCCCCTTGTCTGTCTCTTTCCTTTTCCTGCAGTTTGAATGTATGGAGCTGGCCTCTGGAAACAATACACCTGTGGAGGCTGATGCAAACCAGTGACCTCGGTTGTCATCTCAATTGGCTCCCTGTGGCAGGCAAACCTTGACAGCTTTTTTTCCCCCCCTTTGTTTCTTGTGTTTATTTTCATTAATTATAGCTATTTAAAAATCCCAAATAATAAACTCCAAGCATATCACTGTTGCAAATGTTCTGAAAGATTTTTTTTGTGTGCTGCCATCACTGTTTTCCAGATAACGTGTTCTTTTTTGAGTCCTCACAACATGTAATCGCTTATCAAGCTAATTTCTTTCTTGCATGTATTGCCCTCATTATATGAGCCTGCCAGTGAAAAATGGGTTTAATTTAGCCAAATGCTCACTGTTGGGGGGGGGAGAGAAAAATACAATTTCCCCATAGTGTCATCTCCTTCTGCACAAGTGGCTGTTGAGTTTTAATTACTATAATACCTCAAAGTGCTACGCCAGATGACCTGGGTCTAGATAGTCAAAAGTTAGTGATCATTTTGATTTTTCTTGATTGCTCATTTGCTTTTGTCTTTGCATTATTGACATAGACGTAGAGCTCTCCTCGCACCGAATAACAGGTTATTACACTTAGGACAGATTTCACCTTGGCGTGTATTTTTCTGTGGCAGGCAAGCAAACTGTTTATGTTTTATTAAAGCTACATACAAGTGAGTAAAGATCAGAGGCTACGGGGTTTAAAACCTAGCATGCCAACACATTACTACGAGATGCCAAGGGAGGCAGATCAAATGCCTTTGAAGATGGTTAGAAAAATCAAGTTGAAAATCGTTATAGTTGACTTCATTGGTATTTGAGTGTGGGCTTTGGGTCTCTCCGTAGCTTCGCTAGATGCGAGAGTGCTTTGCGGTGAGTGTTGGCAGACTTTTTGAGTCTGACAGTATGGTGTCGGAGGGGGAGGGTTCACTATCGTCAATAAAGCTTAGGTAGTGCTAAATAGAGTTAAATATGTCTTTAATAGGCTCTTAATGTAATTATTTTTGTCAAACTCACTTTACCTACTGTACTTCAGTCTCTCTTGGAACCTTTAGCAAATTTCTTATGATTTTTTTTTTTTTTTTTTTTGTGAAAGTATTAAAACAGCAGGTGACAGTGTTTTTAAGTGTTCATAAAGTGAAGCGTACAGCCTCCTGGCACTCCTTTTGTCATCACGCAGCAGGTTTTCATCCAGTCAGTCAGAAGAGCCTTGTTCTAATGGCCTTAGGGTCACCGCTCTTCTCTCAGCTAACAGGATTAAATCATCTGGTGATTGCACCTGGACGAGCTTACCTTTCTCTACCTGTGTCTATGTGAGTCCAATAATTTTTTTTTTTGCAGCGCTGCCTTTCTGAGCGAATGCTGTGGCATCCCACATGCCTTCCCACACCCACTACAAATAGACAGCGAAGGTGCTACATTCCGTGGCCTCGGTGCAGATCCCCGAGGCTGAGGAGTATGTTCTGTGTTGGTGGGCATGTCACAGGGTCCATATAAAATAACAAAGGCCTAAAAATACAGTAATCTACCTGTGTGTGTGTGTTTTTGTGTGTGAGTGTGTGTTACTGTATCTCTACTCTTTCCGTTGCCTTTATTGTGGGCTTACTTGCTGCACTCAATTCTTACCGCTCCTCACTGTCACCTCTTTGTTTCTGCCTTCAGTCTGTCTCTTGGTTCGGCTTGGCAGATATGTACCCGTCAATGAAATTGTCAATTGAAGAGATATGGAGATATTGTGGTTTTCAGCACTCAAGTCAAAATAAAAGAGAGATTTATTTTTCCCAACATCTGTGCCTCCAGATGAAATACTTCAGAGAATTCTGTATACAGTATAGTAGTGTATAGTACAGTGTTGAAGCATTTTGTTGAGGTAAAACACTAAAAGACCATTTGATTTGTTTGTTTTTTTATTAGTTTTTTCAGTTCTGTATTGGAGATATCGTAACATCTTATGTTTTACAGGCCTGCAACATGTACTTTTTAAAATCTAAAGAGTCTATAGGTTCTTCATAATATTTCTTCAATTCATAGATTTAATTTTTGTAGAGAGTAGGCCTTAAACGTCATTAAATATTCCTCAAATTGAATTTTTGACGTCGTAATTACCATAAACATTTTGTCTAATTTAATTTATCCATCTTTAAAAAAATATTTTTGTCAAAATGACTCAAGCTCTTTTGTGTGTAAACTCCCTATTTCTGATATTATAAATCTTTAAACCTGCCACTGAACCTAAAAGTGTCTTTTTACTTCTTACCTTCACTTACCTGTTGCCAAAATTTAGATTAACTTAAATCACTCTAATCACCGTATTCCCACACAAAAGCTACCTCTGCACGGGACCACATATATTGTATATGATAAATTTATACTTACCTGCAATTCTTGAATAAAATAAAGATTTGTCCAAAAATCAGCCTTAAATTTGGTTAAAAATGATCTTGAAAAGGTCTTAAAAAGCACAAAATGTAAGTGTCTGATACCTGCAAACACCCTGTTTTTCTTTAAGCAATGTTATACGAGAGGGTTTACTTTACTATCATTACTGGCAAGACAGTAATGCGACATGACCGAGGCGCTTGAGTCACAGTTGGTAACTGTTATACAACAGTTACCAGCAAAATAAAAGATACAGGCTCATTAAAAATGTGCTCATATAGTGAAACGATTTGCTCTCAAAATAAAACGCTTTTTGTTAATGTTTTCTTTGTTTCCTTGAAAATACATGGGTTCTGACTAATAACTGGAAACATCACGTCAGTAAACTCCTATGTAATGAAACCTAGTTACTAGTTCAGCAAGTAGGCCGACCCTTAACGACCTAGCAACAGAGTCGATTTCTAGTCAACATTGAGTCAGCCAGCCGACTTGACCTAACGGTTATGCTTTGTAGAGATTGTGGGATTTTCCAAACTGAATAAATACCACATACATAGCCATAAAACTACCTTGCTAACTCAATCTTGTTGCAACTAAGATATCTGCTGAAAAAAAAAAGTTTCCATCGGCAGACTTAGCTATGTCCTCAAACTTCACACGTAGACTATTTTTAAGATATTGCCGTGTCATCGACTCCTTGGCGCAGCTAATGTGATTCAAACATTCCAGTAAAAGTTAACTCCAGAGCGCTGTACAAGTCAAAATTTATTGGGAAAAGATAGTAATCATTTGCAACATTCTCAGCATGTTTTTTATCCAATGAAATATTCTGCTTCAATCCATATTTTATGGCATTTAGCCTTTCAAAAACATTTTCACTGCGGTCAAAAATGTGATTGCCCTCCAGCTCGCTGCACACAAAGGGAGGCACGCATCTGTATTAACAGGGCGGTCTAGCAGCAACCTAGCAGCACCATAAATTATAGTGATTGAAGAAAGTTGATTTAAATCAAAATGAACAACAAAGCGATCCATTTTTCATTCAGCTCTGAAATTTAAAATGTTGCCATGGAAATGGCAGAGTAATATTTGTAGTGGTGAGGATGGTGTGCTGTCGTGGCACATGGCACGTTTTAAATGTCTAGTTTATCAATCAGATTGCGTGGTCAGATCTACTTATTGTATCATATTGATTAACCTGCTGATTATTTTATCAAGCTATCTTTTTTTACAAATAGGAAAATAGTGAAAAAATGGCTGTTATAATTTCCTCACACCTGAGGTGACGTAGCACTATCAGCATCATGCATACGTACAAGGCTAGCAACAAATCCTCACATCTGAGAAGCTCAATCCAAGTGTTTGGATTTTTTCCCTTTTGAAAAATGCTTAAATTATTTATCCATTAAAAGATTAGTTGACAATAAGTAAAAATCTAATATTATAACACTATAACTGAGGGCACACGAAATGCGACTTTTTGCATGCAGCAGAAAATGCTTTGTCATTTTAGACAGACCTCCACCCTTGCATAAAACAATTTTCAGACAGTGATAAAAATTCACTGCTGTGTACAGTGACATCATTCTTTATGGCGACACCTACGGTTCATGTTCATCAACACATACACAGCCCTAAGGTCTTTATGTCCTTCCATTTGTTTGGCTGTTTCACACGCTCACTCATTCATTCACTTGCTCAACTCACCCACTCAACCACCAGCTCTTTCTCTCCGTCTCACCATTCATCCATCCAACACATCTTATTTCTGTATTTTTCAAACAGATCTGAAGCATCTATCTCAGCAGTGGCTCAATTCTTTTATATCCCTTCATCATTCAGACGTGCTGACAGGTCAATTAGAGGTTGAGGTCCTATATCCTCCAAGCGATGGTACTAGCAAGAATGTTTGCTTTGGTTCTTCTGATTCGTCCCCTCCTCTGTACAGACACTCTATACCAGATATTAGATGTGGCAACACAGGCCTGTATAATATTTTTACATGGCTGTTTTTCTCTCTCTCCAAAAGCCCTGTGGTACATTCTGTCTTCTTTTTCTCTGTGAATATGAAAAGACATGTTGATTTCATACAAAATGGGATAAACTTAAACGGGAGTGGTACTGGAATCTGGTACACAATGTCACCTAATCTAACCTTGCCTTACTCGATAAGCGTGAGTCTGTGCATCCCTTTGCTTTTCTCGCCAGACCTGCTCTTTATTGAAAATGTAAATTCAACCCAGGAATAATTTTCAGTTGGATATATTTGCCTTTATGAGTGGCTCCCGTAGCGGAGGTCATTGTAATGTTTAACCGCTGGTTCCTGACACCGATCACCACTGCCTGTTTTCCCACACACTGCAATACGAGGGAGAACACTTTGATCACAAATACAGCAAATCCAGCAGCATTTAAGTTCCCCTCCATTTGGAGTTTGATCTTAACACTTTAAGAGCACCTCTAGGTCATCACAGACTTTCACTTGGTGTCAGGAATGTTTCAAGTAAACTCACATCTGCCTCTTGTTGCTTTTTGTTAGTTGTGGAAAACATAAGAGTGGGCAGTGTGTTGGTTGGTTAGAGCCCCCGCACACTTTCTTTTTTTTTTAAAGCTTTGTCTAGAGGCATAAAGTTGCAGGAAGATGGTGTGAATGTGGGAAGGCCAGGAACCTACGGGGGCATCGATTTGTTCACGTTGGACCACAGTGTGACTCTTCCTCTCCCTCGGTTGCTGGTGTTCATCCCTGTGTCATAACCGGTATGTGTGCATACATGTGTCTGTCCCAGCATGCCGAGTTCGCTCCCTTGGGTCCCTGACCGTGTGCACAGGGTGCCTCCTCCTCCCCAGCTGTGAGGAGCAGGGCTCTGACATGGCCTGTCCCTTTAGCTCACTCTGAACGTTTGACACACCGAGCGCAGAGGTCAGCCTGACCTACTTTCCCCTGGCGGCCCTTCTGCTGAGCTGCAGCGCTCCTCAGCAGGGGGGGGCAGCGAGGGTGGAGTTGCTTACGCCTCCACTGCTGTCCTGGTGTGTTAAATCACCACCATTTGTTAGGAGACACGTACCAGTGTGTGCGCGTGTTTTTTTTTTTTTTTAGGTGTGTAGGAGGCATCCCACATGCACAGACATACACACACACGCAGGCTTGTGCTGAGGTTGGATATGAAGTGCTCTGTGGGGGTTGCAGGTAGATGCTGGGCAGCACTTGGGCAGGACCCCTGCAGTGAGCTCTGTCTGACTCACTTTGTGTATCACTGTTCACACCCTCTGACCTCTTCTACCTACTTCACTTCCCTCTGTACTGTAGATCCACTTATACCCTAATGCAGAACTTGTAGCCTACTGTCTTAAGCAAATACTCACACAGACTAAGGTTCTAAATCTAAGGAGCTGCTGCTCAAATGCTGACATATTGTTTATATGCGCAGCAGTAATTGGCCTTAATTTTTCATCAGCCTATCGTTGTCTTGCTCTCCCCATTCTCTCCTACTCAGCAAATACACTGCGATCTATCAAATGCAGCGACTGTCGCTGTCACCGTGTTTTCTTCTTCTTCTCCCCCTGCCGCTGTTGTAACATTTTAAAACCCTCTTTTGTTCTGGTTCATCTCTTCGCCTACAAATGATCCACAGCCTGTTAGCTTCGCACCACTAATGTGTCTGAAGCAGTGGAAAGAGTTTGTCTGACACAATACGGTACGTCGCGGACACAGGGCCTGTCAGGAGGAGAGGAGAGCAGGCAGGCAGAGTTCATTAAAAAGTAAACTTCTAATGTAGCGGCAGGCCTTGGCTGCTTGACTGTATCAATGATTTAGGCTCAGCAGAAGGCCCTTAATGGATAGAGCCACCTCTCTGTGCAAGTTCAGCCGCTTCTGTCCGCCTGGCATCAAGTGGCACACACACTCAGACGCTGTGAAGGGAAAATGGTTTTAAGTACTTAAGTGTGTATGGCATTGTACAGCTTGCATCACACACCCTTCTGCTCAGACGCTCCCCCGTTGGACATGTCGCAGGGTTTTTAAAGTGGCATAGTAGCTGGCTAAAATGAGAGCCTGGTATCTGTTTGTCACCATCCACTATGCATGATCACCTCCTGTGTTCATGTTGTTTTATTCTTCTGAGTTGAAGTCGAACTGTGACGAGGCGAGGGACAGAGTGTGGCTCAAAGGACAAGGCCCTTGTAGTGCTGCTGTCACTGCAGCCTGTGTGAAGTAGTCTGGCTGGGCCGAGGTAGAGAAAGAGCATCTGTGAGGATCTCTAGTCATGTTTATGTGTACTCAACGTTGGGCTCAAACAATAAGTCCTTTACCAGGGTTCCCACGAATCCTTAAAATGTCTTAAAAGGCATTGAATCCTTAATTGGCATTAAAATCTTTCCCATGTCTTAGCATTAAAATGTTAAGACTAGGGATGCACCGAATATTCGGTAACCGAATATATTCGGCCACATATTGCAAAAAAACACACATTCGGTATTCGGTGGAATAAGTGAAAAGCAAGGCCGAATAATAGCGGCGTGTTTTGATAACGCAATCAAACAGCGTGCTGTGACGGGCGGAGTAAAATGTCGGCAGTGTGGCGATCCGTCCATCACCACACCCGCATTTGCGACTAAAAATAGTTTTGTGCGAGCAAAATAGGCTTAAATCATTCAGCACGCTGAGCAAGCAGCCTACAGATTTCAACCAGCAGCAGAAACGAAAGGCGAATCCCACCGATTGTGGGTTGAACGGGGGTCACAGACACAGACAGTAATGTATTCCTGTCAAATACGGCGGCCATCGGCTTACCAGCAATGGAGAAGTCGGCTCCAATAATATCCTCTTCTTGGCGTGTGGACTGCCCAGAAGTACCTGAACAGCCGAGCCAGCCGAACACACGTATGTGACGTGTCAGAGGAGAAACGAGCCGTTCACGACCCACAAACCTCACCGCACTTTAGGGACTGTTCTTTACTTATGAAGGGACTTGTAAGGGGAGGAGGGTGGCTGGTTGATTCTTATTTTATTTATTTTATTTTGATCCCCCCCCCCTATGTTCATCACTTATTGATGCTGTTTTTGAAGTATGAATAAGTCAATAAGTAATTTATTCCATTGAAATATCATTGATGTATTATAGAAAAGTGATTTATCTTTTTATAAATGACAAAAGGCACATCTGCCTCATTTTTGCTGTGGTATCGTGATACTACTCAGAACCATGATATTTTCATTGGTATCGTACAGTGGGATCCAATTTAGGTATCGTGACAACACTAATCTGGAGGGGGTTCATCTGCAAAAACTAATGAAAAACTAAACAACGGTATTCGGTACTTGGTATTCGGCCAAGTGTTTAATATTATTCGGCTTCGGCTTCGGCCACAAATTTTCATTTCGGTGCATCCCTAGTTAAGACATGGGAAGTAGGATGTTGCATAGTAAAATCTCAAAATAGATTCACATTTGCCTTAACGTCACGCATATCAGGATAGTGGGATATTTTGTTTGTGGCCAGGATGCTCAGAGCAGAGGATTCACTGTCTGCTAGCAAGCTGTCACTGTACCTGGACAATAAAAATTCAACAAAAATTGTCTGTTTAACCAAGATTTCGGGGTAAAGCATATGATGTTGGTGTACTATTATGCAAAAAAGTTTTTCAAACTCAACACAGTAGGAATCAAGCAGTGGAATCCCACATGCAGAGGGAGAAACAAAAAATCGCCAAGTCATGTTTTATGTTACAATAAACTTTTGGGCAAATTGTTTCTAACCCTAAGTGAGTGATGCTGTTTTTTTCCTGTTATTTTTTGTTTTAATAAAATTAGTCTGAGTGGCATTAAAAAGTCTTAAAAGTCTTACATCTAGTTTGCCTTAGGAACCCTGTCTCCTCCCAGGGCCTCCATATCACCATTACTTTGTCTTAAAGAGTTTGGATTTATGTGTCAAGTCTATGTGACTTTTCACACCTCATTCTACAGATAAGCATTTTCTGCATCATAGCATTGCGCATACTCACTTGCAGGCAAAGTGGCTATCATGTGGCTGGATTACATTCAGACCACATAGAGTTCTGATCGCAGCAGAAGCCTGAGTGCTTCCGTATCTAGTTTTAAAGATCCGATAGCAGTGTGACCAAAATATATTGTGGTTTGAGAGCTTTCCATGAATGTATTTTGGTATGTAACAGAGGCTGTAATGGTTAATTATGCTTTATGAGCCTGTGGTAAAACTTAAAATAGAATTACAGCTAAAACCTCAATGAATTAATTAGTCCATCGACAGAAAATGAATGAATTGATGATTGATTATTCGTAGCGCTTTCATGCAAATATAGAGATTAATGTGAAGAGTTGCTACTTCTTTGTGTTTTATTTCATGTCGAAGATGTCACTTTGCGCTCTCAGAATTTGTGATGGGCATTTCTCACTCTTTTTTGACATGTCAGGGATACTCACCTTGCTTTGCTGAGGGGCCAGTTTTGCCAAATGACAGGAGGCCAGGGACCAGTTAATAAACAAACAATAGTATTTATCAGTACATATAATAAATACATGAGTTGCCTAATTTCAGCCTTTCAGTGTTTGCCAAAAGGAAAATCCAGTCGCAGCAGCCCTCCATAGGTCAGATGTACGCAGGGGGCAATTCTAGCGTTTCTAGGATTTGAGGGCAATTGGGGCTTAGGTTAGGGGATCCTATAAACAAGCTATATTTTGATGCTTTTATATATACTCTTGCAACATATTTACACCCATCTACAATAAAATCCCCAGTGTGAATCAACTTACTTTCATTGTGAATTAGAAAATGGTCGGCAGGCTGCCAGGGACACTATTGCCAGCCAAACGTGGCCCACGGGCTGTAACTTGAATGTCACTGTCACAGGCTAAACGATTAATCAGTCCATCAAAATAATACTTGACAGATTTGTTGATATTAAAAATAATGACTAGTGAGACAGACTGCATGTTTTAAATGTGAGAATCCCCTTGTTTTCTGTCAATTTTATTTTGATTCGTGATCATGTTGTGTAGGCGTACAAGGACAACTTGTATTAGAGAATCTGTGTCTCTTATTACCCTGTCTATTGTATTTTGTTCTGTTGTCTTTGTCTGTGTGGATTAAATTTCCCGTGTTCAGGTATTTCTGTGATACTCCACCCAAAATCTTTGTATCAAACACTCAGCCCTGCAGTCTTTAAAGGTGGCTGTTAAAATTTAGTATTTTGCTCCTTCAGACACAACGGGAGCCACGGTTATCTTGAGTTTGTGTCAGTTCTATTGGATTACAATGGTGGTGAGACAAAAAGTGTCAGAAAGCGTTACAGCATAATCCACTTCTCTGCTGCCTGTTCTCATGCTCAGTACGTTGCAAACACACAGAGCTATTTATGCTACTTCAAGTAGGTATTTGTAGTTTGAGGAAAGGTGATATTGTGACATGGAAGGAGCTTCTCTAACCATATTTCTTTTGCTGAGCACACAGAGGTACACCAGAGCAGTGAATTATGCTTCAGGTGTGTTAAGAGGTTCCAGCAACTGACAATAAATTTCATACAATAAATTCAACCTTGATGGGAACTAGAGTGAGTTGTCATCAACTCACTCTAGTTAACCACAACTCTATTAAACAAACAACTAAAAGTATCCTCAATGCTACAATACAAGAAGTAAGCGCTAAGATGGTGTGTCAAGATGTAATCTTTAAAGTTGGGTTTTAGGGTCTGCGGCAGAGTAAGGGCTATGATTCTGCTGTCCTGACTTCGGTGGGGACTGCAAAGTCAAAAAAAGATCCTTGACTGAGATTAGCAACCACAAGGGCATTGTGCTCCTTTGTGCAGTGGGCACGCCATAGCACAGGGTTGGGCCATGATGTGGAGGTTTGACGGAGTAGTTCCCCTCGCTGCCCTCCAGATTAACACCAGAGTCTTGAACTTGATGCGAGCCACAACACAGACCCAATGTTGTGAACACATTTTGGGGGATCCATTGTGACATGAATTCTTTGTGAAGGCGCAAACTGCAGAGTTTTTACAACCTGCTTTCAAGCCCACAGGGATGATTGTTTGATACTCAGAAGATAGATTTTGGGTTGAGTTTCACTTTCAGAAAATATTCCCTTCTGGCACAGAATTGTTTTGACTGTGGCGCCAGTTTCCCCCCTCTATATTTTGTGTTGGAGAAGAGTGTTAGACTTATTCTGGATTGCATTGGCATTTCAGAGTGATTTAACCAGAGAGATTGACAGCATTACAACGAGGCTGTCATTATCATCCCTCCTGTGGTATAATTGCCTATACTGTTGAATAAGCAGCTCCCATCTTTTGCACTTGGGGGTCTCTCTGTCTCTCTGTCTCTCTCTGTGTGTCTCTCTCTACTTATCTTCTGCATCCGTTAAACTCATCAGAGAATCCTACAGCTTTTTAGTGTGGCCATCTGTCAATACCACTCCATAAAGTGGAGTGGAGAAACGTGTGCATCCATTGGCTCTTGTAAGCCCTCAGCTGGCCTGCCTCCAGCTGGTTCTGAGGGCCTAGCTGTAGCTGGTTAACCCAGGCCTGGAGCATCGCTCTCCAGCCCTTGTGGCTACTTCAGCCCACCTCGCCTCCCCAATCAGGCAGCTGGATGAACCTCCCTCTTCACCGCCGTGGAGTAGCTTGTAACACTGTAATGAGTTAACTTTCAGAATGATCTACATAATTTATTTCCTGCCCCCACAGGAGCTCGCTGAAGCATTAATTAATATCAGGCCCTGGTATCAGCAACCATCCCAGTGTGGGATTCCTTCTGGCTCCTATTTTTGGCACCCGAGGAATTTGATATGTTGTGCAACCAGAATGCAGTTTGTTGGACATTGATGAAAGATATCGCTTCCTGGTGGCTTTGTGCGCAGATTGAGCTCCTTTTATATGTGTGTGTAGAGTGAAATCTGGACACAGTTGCAGGCCAGATCTCACGCCACTGAAATGAGCTGACCTCGATGACAGGAGCCGTGACTAAACCTAAACGATACATGCCAACAAGTTGTACGCCCTTGTCGCTGCTGGCAGTGATGTTCTCCTCACTCGAGTACTGCAGACTTGTTTGTGTAATCTGATTTTTGATATGTGTTTACTCACCTCGCCACCTTTCTCTCTGTTTTTCCCCCACAGAACTCAATAAGGCACAATCTGTCATTGAACAAGTGTTTTCTCAAAGTGCCTCGCTCCAAAGATGACCCAGGAAAGGTGAGACTTTTAAGCATTCATTTGATTATAAACTAATAAGAATGCATGTAATTATGATAAAAACACACACATAGGGGAATATGTAGCGTCTCAGCTGGCAGAATTCACTGTTTCAACATTTTTTTTGTTGTGTATCATGCTATCTCTGGTAGAAAAATGTTACCTTTGAATGGCTGCCAGGACTCTGACAGTCTGGAAATGCATGGCATGCTCGTAATCTATTATGAACCTCCCACCCCCACAGAATTGCATTTCAAATGTAAGGAGAGACTAGTTTGTTGGACCAGCACAGACAGCAGATGTGGGCTAGCGGCGGAAAAAAAAGCCACAGACTGGTAGAGATGGGGCTGTAACAGGGTGGAAGTCAGGTCATTTCCAGAATCTTGTGTCCCTGAAGTATTTACTCAAGGTGAATCTACTCAGGGAAAGAAAATCAGACCTCATTTGCTCTCTGCTCAGCTCCCATTTTTCTTCCCTGTAAAAGGATGTATAGTCTAACATGTTAATTTGACATTTGAATCTCAGTAGGAGCCAGATTTACTTCGCAATCTGTAGCGACATCAACCTGATAAGTAGTGTCCCCCGGTCCACTGAGTAGTTCATGAAGGAGGGTGCCTATGGGCCTATGTTTCATATGATGGCGTGCATAGGTCTAACCATATGTAGCCTAACCCAGATTTCATCCCGGTGCTGTCAAAGCATACGCTACATATGCTTAGGGAACCGCACAAATAATTACACACACACACACGCACGCACACACCGACACATGCATGAAGAGCTACGCCTAGCTGTGTAGAGGATGGGGACTGAATGCTAATTTCATGTTTTGCTGTAATCCTCTGATATTGACACTCCTGGGAGCTGCTCCACTAAATACAAAATAATCTATTGCTGTATGGATCCCATTCCAAATGCATGGCCAACATGCTCGCATCCTTAATGTTTAATTTGGAATTTTCCTCACTCCCTTCCCCCCCGAAGACAACTTCAAAGAGGCGCTAGCCGCTCTTGATATGTTGCATCAATATTGTAATGTGGCAGGAATATGAGAACTGCTGGTTGGATGAGATAGGAGAGTCATGTCGCTCTCTGTCTGACTCTCTCTTTCCGAGATGGTGTAAGAGATGACAGTTGGTATTGTACATACACACACACACACACACCCTGTCTACCTCGGAGGTAGACTTGCAGCCTCCGAAGGCTACCGTTAATAATCTTTATTTTAATTGGTGGTACGTCTCAGTCTAGAGTTGCCTGGATAACCAGTGTACTTGTGTATGTGTTTGTCCTTCCTATATTTACACAGAAAAGGGGAACTAGATGACAAAATTTGTGTTGATGTAGGAAAATGAGCTGCGTCATTTATGGGTAGAGAGCAGGTAGAGTACATGTGTTATCAGGAGCTGGATTTTTTTTGTAACTATCTTTACAGCAGCCTTTGTTTTATGGCTGCAGAGGATATTGTGGCTTTGCCCCAGACTCCATGGGCACACTTTACTTGGCATTGCTTCAGTATATTGCAGTATATTTGTGAATAATTTAATGACTCTTTATATGTTTTTCTTTTTTTCCTGCCAACTCTCTGGGGGTGGGTGTAGGGAAATGCAGAAACTCCCCTCCCATGAGGGTTCACTTAATGTTTTCTTCCCCCCCTAATTAAAAGAAACGCCACTGAGCCTGACTTTATCTTTCTGACTCCTAATTTTGAAACATCTGCATTTAACCCCTGCATCTCGATACGGAGATGGATCGCATGTAGAGACAGTTTTTCCTCACCTTTACATACATCCTTCAGTGCGTTTTCTTGTAAAAACATGGGGTATGTAATGAGGTTTCTGCTGCATTTTTTCTGTAGCCTACATCAATATGAGATGTTTCTTCATCTTTGCTTGATTGTGCTGTGAATTATTCTTCCCTCTGAGGGAAATGTTAATTGACCCCAAAGCCTCGCACATATTAAAAACTTATAATTTTAACCCCCTGACGAATATAGGCCAACCCGGGCTTTTCATTTTAACAATTGCAGCAGTGGTGTGTGTGAGCTGTGAAAATAACAGATTTGCTTGCTTTAACAAGAGCACGCCATTATGCAGTGGTTATTGTATAGATACTTGAGATACAGCTTGTTCCTGTGGCCTCTCCTGTTTTTCAGAGAATTTCTCGAGGAAATACCAATTATTCTCTCTGCTAAGGAAGTAATTTTAAAGGTCCTGATCTCACTTTCTCTCGACAATTGAGATTTTATCAGGGGTCATATGAAATATTAAAAATAAATTCAGAACTTGCAGGGCCTTAGGGTAAAAATCTGTACTGTGAGCGGCGTTCCTGTTGGCTTCGAGGAAGAACACCATTGAAAAATAAATTAAATGGGGCCGAATGCAAAGATAAATAATGCAGCCTGGTTGTGGAATTGCTAGCTGCAGCCCCAGAGCCAGCCCCAACTGTTCTCTCCTTGATTAGCCTCGCTCAGACCTTAGAAGAAAGCAACACGGCAGAGCTAGCGCCTGGGCTGAGACTGTGGAGCCTTCATCCTTGGCAACAGCACTCTGACTCAGTACCTGAGGCTGAGGAAGTACAGCTTCAGGAAAGGCTTAGCATTTCACCACCACCAGCTGCCCTCACCAGCCTCTCATTGAAAAGCAGCCGCAGAGGAGGAAAAGCCAAGCCTTTCGTACTAACAAAGCCCACCCACACGCCGCACAAACTCACTGCTATCAACTCAAATAAAAGCTCGGGCTGACTGACTTCAGCTGAGCAGATGAGGCCTCTGATTTCCAAATAATGTTGTATCAAAGAAAGATCTGATGCGAGAGGAAGTGTCAGTCCGGTGCAAACGTCCTAGAGATGTCAATATGTTATGTATTATCAGCTCATGTGTCTTTCCTCTGTCTGCAGGGCTCTTACTGGGCCATTGACACCAACCCAAAGGAGGACGCCTTGCCCACTCGGCCAAAGAAGAGGCCGCGGTCTGGAGAGCGGGTGAGTCTGATGAGAGAAACTCTGCATATTCCCAAGAAAACACATTTGTCCACATATGCTGTTCATCTGCTTAAGCTTCTGCCTCCATCTCTACTTGGTTTAGTGTTTAGCTGTGCCTCTGTGTCTCTACTTCTGCCTCAGCCATCCTTTCCTTTTGCCCTCCTTCGTCTCCCACTCTTTCTCTATCACATGCAGACACACACATGCGCGCGCACACACACACACACACACACACACACACACACACACACACACACACACACAGACTCAGTAGGAGTTCGTATCCAGACTTTATGTAACTGCCTCTCCATGCTGCTTCGCTAGCCTGTCATGAAGTGGGGTCCTTATTAATAAACTATGCCCAAGGCAGCCATTACATACATTACATTCTGCGCTCACTTTTTTTAACAAACATCAATTAATGCAGAGCTGTGCACGCCAGCTATTCTGAGCGGGAGCTTTTGTCTTTAATTATGGATGAGTCTCGTCCAGCCTTACGTACAGCTGTACAGGTTTTAGTGAGCTGCTCAGATTGACCTGGCCCTGGGGCATCCCGACACAGCGAGCTCTTGTCTCCTCCTTCCCCACAATGTGGCTCACCAGAGGCTACGATAAAGGGAGGATCCTGTTAGGCTGGCGAGGCAGACTCACGTGCGCACACATGTTAACACACGCCATTCTCTTTACCACACACACACACACAAGCACAGAGACTACATAAAACTTAACATGCTGTTCATGTAATCGCCCTACAGCATCAAAATTTTATCACATTCATTCAACAAACGGCGCCTCTTTGCAAGTGCGAGAGATTTTATATACAACAAATGCGAAGGAAAAAGCGCATTGTTTTTAAGATGCAGCTCTGCCAACAACAGTTTCGACTAAAGCTTTCCTGATGCTGTTCTGTTCATTTGAGCATGACACAAAAGAACGCACCAAGTGAAGAGTGTGTTTTCTGTAGGACACATGCACCGCACTCACCCTTCCCCCCCTCTAGACACTGTCTGCCTACAAGGCATTCCATTAAGAGTCTCAGACATTGAAATTGAGAGTTTGTGAAATCTCATTTATGTTTATCATGAATTAAAAATGGTATTGTTGGCAGCCAATCCTCTTACAGTAAGCAGTTTTGTGAGACAGGCATGGCAGAGTTATCTCTCTCAACAGTGCGCCTATACAGCAAGACGAGGGCATGCGTTGTGTGTTTGGGTGGGAGGTGAGGGTTGGGATGGGGGGGGCTGTCTCCATCGTCTCAGAAAGCACAGTTCAAATGTGACCTAAATAAAGGTGTTGCTCTCTCAAATGACAATAGTTATGGTTTATTTTATTTTTTTTGCATCGTGCACATGGATGCGTATCTGGTCTGAGCAGAGGATTTGTCACGAACACAACACAGGTCTTTTACCTTGCAACCTGCAGTGGGATCTCATGTGTTTGATAATTAGATAGTGTTGAATTTTTATTATTATTTTTTTTTCATCTGCCTCCACACCCCGCCCCCAACCCCCACAGGCTTCCACGCCGTACAGCCTGGAGTCGGAGTCTTTGGGGATGGAGTGTATGATCTCTGGAAGTGCCTCTCCAACACTGGCAATCAACACTGTGACTAACAAGGTACTACAGCCAGCCATCCAGCCTCCAGCTCCAACACACACCTGGCTACACGGCTGCACCCTGACCCCACCCACTTCTCCAACCACCTACAGCACTATTCCCCACAGAGAGAGGAGCACTCTAGTGGAGGGGAGATACACACAAACACACACACAAGCACACGCTCATATGCCTAAAGCTTCTCTGCAATGCAACCCACACCAAAATACACAACTATCTGCACTGCAGCACCTTTTTCCTCTACAACAACAGGCAGCAGGCTCTTGTTATCTCCAGCATGGAAATATGATGCTCACACTGATACTTAGCACTTTGCAACCTGATAGACCTTATGCAGTCCCGTGCAGACATGCAATAGGATACACCACACACTGCATGGGGGTTTTCTGTATTCGCACCTGTAGTGGAGGTTGACGCCCAGAGTCGTGTTCCTCATTCTGTGACCACATTGCGCTGCCACACTGCAGGTGACCACCCCTGCTGCTGCTTCCTTCTGCTCTCTTTAGCTTTTTCCTTTTTTTCCTTTCTTTTTAATATGTGTAAAAGCTTGGAACCACTTGTACATCACAGAGCAAAGCTACAGGGACTGCTAGCTGTTAGCTGTGAGTGTGCCGCTCACTCTGAAATTTAAATAGGCTTTTTAACCTTAAGCTCTCATCCTCTGGGCCCAGTGGGGGCAGCTCTCAGGTGTACTTTTAAAAAGCCTACAAGAGTCGCTTATTCATTTGCTGCAAGCATTACAAAAAAGCTGTTTAATGTGAACAGGAGTGTTCATAGGAAAGAGGAGTTAGTGTGTGCGTGAGTGTGTGTGAGACGGGGGGCTCGAAAGTCTGAGCATATGTCGGCGTGGGCTCTAACTTGTGTGTACATGTACGCATGTAGAGTATGTCACAGAGTGTTTCGGCTTGTTTTGACGAGAATGTCAGTGTCAATTAGCTGGGGGCTGTTGTTTCTATAGAGAACAAGCATTTTTCATGTTGCCGTAGCAGACAGATTCATGGGCCTAAGTGTGGGGAAAGATGACCCTTTTTTTCTCTGTGATTGCTACAAACAAGCACTTGCCACAGCACCAGTCTCCACCAGCGGTGACTGCGTAATGAGGCCCTAATGTAGAGAGCTGACAGCTCAGAGTTTGGACTCCTGCCATCAAATACCTCCAGTCAAATAACTCAGAAGAGCAACAAGCAGAAAACATTAAAGCCGCGCAAAACACGACTACTGTGTGATTCCTTGAGCCGAAGAAAAGAAGTTTTGATTTGTCTCCTTTTGTTCACTTGATTGTGACAAAAACATCAGTGAAGTGAACAGAAGACAAAGTGGAATAGCAACAGATCTGAGGCCCTAACTCCTCGGAGAGAGCTTGTTTCTCACTGTCTTACACTGTAAACACACGACAGGCCACGCCTCTTTCGGTGCAGTGTGCCAAGCCACAGGAATTCCCTCTCTGGTTTTCTCTCTCTTCCTTTCTATTCCAGTCTCTCTCCCTCATTCCCGCCTTCTCAGATAGACCAATGGGAGAGGCTGGCAGGACGACTACTGAACCAGCAGGAATCTCTTTTCTCCGTCTTTCTCTTCTGTCAGACATTCCTCACAAGATTGTCCTCCCCCCTCTTATTTGTGTGCCTTTCTCACATACGCTCCGATAGCCCCCCCTCCCTCCCAGAGGTTGTGTTCTGAGGTGGCCCTAAACATTGGTGCGAATGTGATGAAACTCTGGCACTGAAGTGTGATGATGAAGGGAAAGAGAGGATTGTTGGAAGTGTGTTTGCTGATGAATAGTCTGGCTTTTTTTCCTCCCCTCCTCTTCTCTCCCTCTCTCTTATCCCATCCTTCTCTCTTCCTCCTGCCTCTCCCTGTCTGTTCAATCCTGCATGCAGGGATTGTGCTGAACACTAGCCGGCATTGTTGGAGACACCTGGGCCAATCTTGCTTTGATTTCATAATCCATGTCTCATGCTCCAGATTAGGCCCCCATGTAAAAGACACCTCTGGCTTTTTACTTAATTCACTGCTAAGAATAGAACGCTGACTCGCTCGCCTGCTAGCTAACACCGTACACAGTATTTACTGTGGAGCCGCTCCTGCCTGTATGAGCATGCCTGCCTCTGTCTGTGTGATTTTTGTATGTGTGTGTGTGTGTGTGTGTGTTACTGTACCTTTGTGCACATCTGTAGCTGTAGAAATGTGTGTGTGTGTATGTTAGCGCACACTTTTATGTATGTGGGTGAGATGCGACTGGGTGTTTGGCTGTGACGGTGCGTGCCTGAGTGGGTGTCTTCACTCAGGGGACTCTGGGGTCTGCGCAAACCACAGAGCAGTGAGGTTTTGAAATCATCACACTTTATGGGTGAGTAGAGTAAAAATAGATTGCGGTGAGAGACTTAAGGCTAAAAGCCTGTTTTATGACTTCATTACACATAACATTTATATTTCTGTGGCGCGCTGCTTTTGATTAGCATTGTAGGGCTGATTTTGTAGACGTGCTTAAGCCTTCAGTCTTAGCTGCTCATTGAGTTCCCCTTCACGCTAATGAACACTGGAGCCAAGCCCACACTGAGTGGAGGAAGGCTAGAGTTGCCTAATGAGCTTCTCTTACTACCCCCCTATTCTCCTCTCCCTCAGCCTCACCCCTCTTCCTTGTACAGCGTTGCCTGGTACAGCAGTTGCGGTCTGTTTTTTTAAATAGCAGCATTTCTATCTCATTCTACCAGCTCAGGAGCCAAGCTCCATATTAAAGGCTTAATATGATCGGACGCTCTCACTCTGCATGTGTGCGTCCTGGATTCGTACCAGCATGTTAGTCAGCAGGCCAATCAGTCAGAGGAGAGAAGGCAGTCAGGGCTGCCTGGGCTTCCTTGCCTCCTTGTGGCCTCTGTGGTAGCTCGCTGCGCCTCAGCAGAAAGACAAGAGGCTTCAGTCCACTGCTGCTGCTGAGAGGCAGGGCGCTGGGCAGGGCCGGGCCAATCTGCCTGCCTGAAGGCTGCTGCCACTGCTGTCTCATTGTGCTGAGCACAGAGCCCACTCTGTTCCACTCACAGTGATGAGCAGAAGCCACCATGCTGCACTCAGTCATGGACGGACACACACAAACACATGCGCACACACCAATCTTCGAATGCCAGGCCCTCTTCCACTGCAGCACCATCAGTGCATTACTGCCATTCCTTTCTCACAATACAAAACTCAACACATGGGCTATTCTCTGTGGGTATCATTATATTCATTATCTGCATCGTCCTTCTTACTATTGTCTTAATTGTCTGACGGCGCACTTTATTTGGGAAGGGTGGGAGGGCTAAACCTTGTTAGACGATAATTAAGATTGTCGTCCTGAAGTGCTTCGGCTAGTTTCGCTGCTATATTGAAAGGTCAGGGTCTCGGCTGCACTGAAATCCTTTGTTAGTTGTCCCAAACGGATTTGCGCTCGGTGAGCAGATGTGGCTGACATCGCCAGTAGTGTGACCTTTAGTGATAGGAATGTCTCAGCTGTCTCCAGACCCCTTCACACATTCAGCTCGAACCCCTTAGTGACTGTGGTGGGTGTTCAGCAGCACCTTGTGTCACACACTCACACACACACACACACACACACACACACATGACATGTCATTGCACGCAGCACACACACATGCTCAGGCTTTCCATACTAAATTACATTGTTCAACTATAGACCAGCATTATTTTGGAGGAATGCTGACATGCTCCACTATCAGCAAGAGTGGAGATGACATTGGTAACACAGCAGTGTGTGTGAGTGTGAGTGTGTGTGTGAGAGAGGGAGAAAGAATAAGCTAATGTATATGTATGTGTTTCAGGTGGCGTTGTACAACACAGACCAGGAAGGGAGCGATAGTCCAAGAAGCAGCCTTAACAACAGCCTGTCTGATCAGAGTCTGGCCTCCGTCAATCTCAACAGTGTGGGCAGTGTGCACAGCTATACACCGGTAAGACTGAGGACCGCTCTTCTCTCAGGTTGGGGGGAAAACTCTGCAGCGATGGGGTATATTTTAGAAGTGTCATTCATTCATCAATCTACATTTTGAGCTGGTGCAAAGTAGAGCCAGGCAATATGGAGAAAATGAAATATCACAATATTTTTGACCAATTACCTTGATATTGATACCGCGATGATATTGTAGGGTTATTGATGCTCTCACAATATATTTACACATTTAGATTTTTAATAAATAATCATGAGTAATGAGGATCAAATGACTTAAGCTGGGTTTAGACTACAGGAATTTTGGGCCAGTTTATCCCCAGTTCACTCCTACTACAGTAGTCCTCAGTCTTGAACCTCCCAAACTGCTCACAGCCTCACTGAGGCCACCCCAACAATTTCGATCATGTTTGATGTTTAGGATTTAAAATCTTGAAGATTACAGTTATAATTATGTCACTTCGGAGTAGCTGACAGTGTGGCCAAGCAATGATAAGCATTCTAGCCCTTGAGGCTAGAGTTAGTTTTAATATCCGTCAACAGCAGTATCCGAGCTGACAGCTAAAGTCTCACCTCCAGTACTCACTGGAGAAAAGACGACCCGTGTTGACCATTTTCTCATCTAGACTCGTTTAGCCTTTTGCTTTTGTTTTTCTCACCTCAAAGCATTAACATTACAGCAAGTTATTGCACTGTTGCACGTCAGTCTTAGTTTTATATATATCTGCTTCCATGTGACATCATGTGAGGTGGTGCATTTATGCTCCCTCTGGCAGGATAATCTGAATTTTCTGTAGTATTCAATGTGCCATTATTCTAAATGTTTAAGTGTGTGATAGTTTAATTTGAGAGAGGAAAATCTGCGAAGTTTGTCCTTATGCAACTCGATTTTAAAATCAGTTAGTATTTTAAGACACCTGTAGTCTGAGCCTGGCTTAAGTGGGCAAATAAAAAACAGCTAGATCAGTCTGGTAGGTTCAGAAAATTACATAATTTTACTGTAATGCAGCCTTCAAAATCTAAGATGATGTCCAGTCTCTTATTGCAATATCAAAGTAATATCGATATGTTGCCCAGCCCTGGTACAAAGACAGAACAAATGAGGTCCTGCTGTAGCATCTTGGTGGCCTTTCTACAATATACTGCTGCCTTACTGTTTCTTAAAGGATGCTGATAATTCTGGTTGTCAATGTTGCAGCTCATGACTGTCTCTTAGCTGGGTATTTGTAACAAGGTATTTATATAAATGTGTGTTGTTGATGATTTGTTCAGCACTAAGCGCTGAAGCCAATTGATAAATTCTCATTTTATCCACATTTTTCAAGCTGTGCGAGAGCCACAGTCACTAAATGAATGAAAATGAAACACCGCCAGACTTAGAAAGTGTACTGTAGCCCATATTTCATCTGATCAGAAAGCCCCAGGAGGCTTTCTTCAGAGGAGCCAGCCGTAGACAGCAATAGACCGAGGTTCAGGGTGGACATGCGCTAGAGTACAACATCAGGAAGGGGGTTAAGGGAAACAGAGAAAAATGTGCACGCTCCTGGAAGCCAGACAAAGAAAAGCGCTTCCTCTGATGTCCTCCCACCAGAGATGCCCCCTCTTTGGTGTGGTCCTCCTGCATCCTAGAGTGCTCCCTGCTCCAGGCGCTGGGCATCGATCGGCTCAGCCTGATGGATGTGCTCTCTCTCTCTCGCAGCCAAAGCAGCAGCTCACAGTAAACACTCTGGCTTTATTATCACCTCTTCACTCTTACCCAAGCCAGACTGTGAGCTGTGCACTTCAGCAGCCTGCCCACATCTTGGAAGAGGAAGATGTTATGATCAAAAATTGGACGTGACCTCTCTTGTAATGCTAGCCCCACAGTTGACACGGGTCAGGTCCTGCTTTGTGAAATAGCGATGGTTTTTGCATCACTGCCGTTGCTGTGATGAATCTTGTAGACGAACTCGTTGCTGGAGGGAACACTGCTTGCCATCTCACACCTCGGGGCAGTGCATAACATTGACTGCCCACACAAATACATGGATAAAATGGCTGCTTATTTGTACAAGGTATTGCTATTGATTTTGTTTTAAATACATTTTGCTTGGCCACCAGAGTATTGGGTTTGTGTCCATTTGAGTTGGTCTCTTAATGTTATGTGTGCCAAGGCAGTAAGCACTGACCTAGATTATTGTGGTCTGTGTAATTGTTCTTTACATGCTGTGTGACTGACACCTCTTCATCATCACAGTGGCTCCTCTGAAGAACTGAACCGTCCTCGTGTTTGACTTGTTTGTTTGCTGCGTACATTCACATAAACCATAAACTGTGCATTGAATATTCTAGAGGTTTTCTGTTTTTGCGGCTCCATGACCAGATGAGCATGGCGGGTATCTTTGAAAAGTATGTATATTATTGATGTGTATGTTTGAACATTATAGTCCCTGTAGTGTGTGGTGCAGATGTAGCAGAACTGTAGCCAGTGTACTTTCACAAAAAATCTATCACAAATTAAACATTTAAACTGTAGTTGGTAAGTTTTATAAAAAATAACTTTTTCATATTTGCTGAAACTGTCACTATATTCACACTGCACTGAAAGAGACAGATAATCTGTGAAAACATCACACTCCTCTGCCTACTCTATTGCCTTGTAGCGTTTTTTATGGCCTTACCGCACATGAACGAAACCACCGAACAGAGCTGAGGCGTCCAATCAAACACTGCTCGTGGATGTGTGGATAAGAGAGTTGATGAATGTATTGCACTTAGAAAGGTTAAGGGTTTCTAATGAGAATAATCAAATATTTGTCAGAATTGGGAGCCCTGTACAATAGTATCACAAGGGTAGTGAATTGTAATGGTCTAACTGAGTACCAGTATACCCTCAATCATTTATGTTTTTTATTTTTATTTTAATAATGTTGAAGTCCTAGGACTTGTTTTTTGTTTTCAACCTGTGACGATATTTGTGACTGAGTTGTTAAGATGATATACTGAGCGTATGTGTTACATTGAAAATCCTACTGCTCATGAACTGTCAAACTAGGCATCGCTGGTCAAATATACAAGATTCTGTCACTGCATTGCCCATTTCTCACCTAAAATGTTTTCAGAAACATATTTTAGTGTACTGTTTAGCTGTAAAATGAGAAAGTTTGTGATCCAGTCGGGTGGTGCTTTGTTTTGACTCAACTATTTAAAACATGGTGGTCGGGTCACAAACGTCCTGATTTAACAGCTAAACAGTACACTAAAATATGTTTCTGAAAACATCTGAAGCAAGAAATAGGCAATGCAGTTACAGAATTGTGATTCATCTTTGAACAGTGTTGTCTAGTCTGACAGTTTGACCACAGTTCACAAAGTGATTGACAACTGCGTTAGAGAGAGATTGGTTGTTTTCGGTGCGCCGTGGTAGATTCTAGCAACTGCCATTAGAGACAGTAGGAAGAGGAGGGAGATTATTTTTTTTTTTATTTATTTATTTATTTTTTTTATATGTTTGTTAACATTGTAATTTCTGTTTTTACATTTACATGCAGTCTTTTTCAAAATATACGTACAACATAGGTAAACTTTGCTTTTCAGATTACATACTTAGGTTGAGACAACAAAAACACATGGTTAGGTTTGGGGAAAAAAAACATCATGGTTTGGCTTAAAATGAATATGGTTGTTACATAATTTCACATCACGTGATATATATCGCTACCTTAGTACTACTACACATACTAGCGCACTACCTTGTCATTAAAATAACTTAATTGACTTGATTTTACAAAGGACACTAACAGTGATCTCTCAGGTGAAAGTCCAGAATTTGTTTGACCCATCTACCTCCACTCCCGCCCGCACTGTGCGGACTTTAGCGCTCTTTATACTGCAGTATTTGCGCAGAGTATCACAAGATGCAGCCATCCAGTGAATCTCATAGGGTGCCTCTGTGCGTCTGTGTCTGACACTGAGGTCCACATGTCAGTATGTGACAAGCTGGGAGTGACACCAGGTCAATCTGTCTCATGCACTTCAGCATTACAGTTTCAGCAAAGTGATTTGACACCAAGTTATTTTCATAGAAGTTACCAACTATAGCTTTAAACATAATATTTCGCACTTGATATTTCTGTTTGCTTTTGTAACTCTGTAGCTTTCTTTATCTCCTCGTCTCCACAGGTGACCAGTCACCCAGAGCCCGTGTCCCAGTCTATGAGCCTCCAGCAGCCCCCACAGTCCCAGTACAACATGCCAGACAGGGACAAGCAGCTCCTGTTTTCTGAATTTGAAGATCTCAGTGCCTCCTTCCGCAGCCTTTACAAGTCTGTTTTTGAGCAGTCCTTCAGCCAACAAGGTGAGTGGTCTCATGGGGGCATCAAGTGGAAATCTAATAAAGAGTCTAAGCTTCATTTATCAAGGAACAGGATGATTCTCAGAACGATTTTCCTAATGTTGGTTTGTTCTTAACAGCTGGGGCTATAGAGAGTCTTTAGGCACTAATTAGGTTTCCTGTGAAGTGAGAAGGTATTCGACAGACTGACTGGCCCATAGTGCAGATCTATACTGAGTATTTTTCCAGGGCGACATGGAAGAAGCTTCATTTCATATTCAGAAGCACCCGAGTCTGAGAGTTCACGTGTTACATATTTTATCGCAGGATGTAAAGAGATGTTACTGTATTCATTTAATGGTTGATTCAGGATTGATACGCCATCCTTCTCGTTTTATGTTTTTCAAATTACATGAAAGTTTTCTGCGTCTTGTCATGTTTGAAATGTTCTCTCATGCAGGCTGTGTTTCATCAGAGGAGTGGAGGAGGATGCAGGCAGCCCAAGTCCTTAGTAAATCTGTTGGATTTGAGGTTCATTTGTCATAATGATGGGGAATTTGTATGATATAATACATAGTAGCGGATAGAGCACAGCTTTCCAAAAGCCTGTGAGTCCCCGCAGAACAAAAATGCATTTTTGCTTGTAATCTGATTGACTGATAAACAAAGAGCACTTGACAAGCGGGTTATGAGCAAAGTAGACTGAGCTTTCTGTGTATAACCTACTTTTACAAATCAAATGCATTTCATGCTAATGTTTTCAAAGAGTTCCTCTCCTTTAATCTATCATCTATGTTTCATTAGTTCAAAGTTGTTACCTTTTTTATGCGCATAAAAGTGAAATCTCTTAGTCAGACAAGCTCTAGCAATTAAAAAGCGTAAATAATCGAGCTAGAGGATTTCACACTCTGCCGCTGTAGACAGTGAGCTAATTCACTGGCTTTGATAATAGGTAATGAGCTCGCATTATTATTCTGGTGCGGCGTTAATTGCTTTCTGTATTTCCCTGGTTGGACAATGGGCTTTCTGTGCCGATAAGAGATGCACCTTTGTCACCCCTGCAGTGAGTGTTACGTGCCGATTGTGGAGGTGCAGGGCTGGAGTCAGCTCTAAAAGCACTCCAGCGAAATAGGTTTACTGTGCCAAAGCTGTGAAGGACAGGGCCTCTTAAGACCACTCCCTGCCACTCAGATGATTGCAGTTGGGTGTGCAGATGTTCATGCTCCAGTCATGTCTGTTAAAGAGCCGTGCAGCAGCACAATGAATTTGTCAAAGACAATCCAGAGCTGTGTAGCTGGAGAGGAAAGGCGACGGCAGCTCGGGCTCGCGAACCTCAGAGACACAACTGATGCTGAGTCATTCCCTGATACCACAAAATGGCAGCTGGTCTGTCTCAAGTGTAGAACTACTTAAACACGGGAGGCCCAGATCCCATTATTTTAAGATGTTGAGATATGTGTAAGTAGCTGTTTTCACATGTGAAGACCTGGGCTCTCTGTGTGTTTGTGCTCAAGTGCATTATACTAATACGCCTCAGCCTGAAACCATGTGACTGACATTTGTAGTGAAATCCGTAGTCTCAATTCACCAGCTGGGCTTTAACTATAGATATTTTTAATATCAATTAATTAGTTATTTTTAGATTCAGTGATTCCCAGAGGCCAAGGTGGCATCTGCAATTCGCTTTTTGTGTAGTAACAAACAGACAACTCCCACATATATCCAATTTACAATGAGACGAAACAGAGAAAAGCAGCAAATCCTCACAAGTGAGGAGCTGAAACCAGAAAGTGTTGGTATTTTTGCTTGATAAACGGTTACTGGCTCAGCAGAAAATTGTATGATTGATTAATCATTTGAGCCAATTTCAAACAAAAACACCATTAGCTTGTTCCACCTTCTGTCGTGTGAGAATTTGAAGATATTTTTCTGTTTTGTACAATTATAAATTAGATATTTTGGGGAGTATTTAACTGTCAGTAAAACAAAGCATGATGCTTAAATATGTCACCTTGAACTCTGGGAAAATGTGATGGTCATTTCTCATCACATTCTGACATTTTTTAGACAAAGGAACTTATTGATTAATTGGGAAAATACTTGTCAAATTAATTAATAATGACAGTTTAGATGCAGCACTATCAGTTAACAAAATTTAGCATAATGTAGATAGTTTTCTGTTGATCAACAAATCTGTTATCGACAATTTGTCTAAGCAAAATTACAAGTAGTGCTGGGCAATATGTCTGTTTATATAGATGTAGTGATGAGATTTTGGATATCATAATATTGTAAGTGTTCTCTTTCCCTGGTTTTAAAGACAGCATTACAGTAAAGTGATATAAATTTTGTAAACCCACCACCCTGTTTTAGCTGCTCTATTATTTGCCTTTACCCTCATCATCATAATATCCACACTACTGATGTTTATTTATCAAAAATCTTTTGTGAAAGCACCAATAATCAACCCAAGAATATCACAGAGATTTTGATAGGTGTTGTTTGGTCAAAAACATCATGATATTAATTTTCTCCATATTCCCCAGTAGGGATGTGCCATATCATATTGTTCACGATAATACCAATATAATTTGTAAGATGATTAAAACATTTGGTATTGTGATGGTTAATGACATCATACTGTTAAGCGCGGCAACAACAAGCATGGCTGAAAGCGAATTTGCTCCCGGCTCCATGCTAGCACAGTAGTCCGAGAAAGGGAAGCGACTTCAGCAGTGTGCAATCAGTGCCATCGTTAGGCCCGGGCTCCCTAGACTACAGCAGTGAATGTTTTATGAACAGCCCCTGACTTTTCAGCCCCATTTAGCAACTTGCTCTTCGGAGTAAACTCAGGTAGCAGCTCCTCCTGCAGCAGCATATTGTCACTCACCATGCACACACAGGAATCACTGCCAGGACCAGTCATTTTTTCATAAGCCTGTTGTAATGTAAGCCCACAGGAAGCTCAATAAAAAAAACTTTATTTTTCTGTACTATTAATATTTTATGTATAATTTACACAGACTCTGAACCTTCCTCTGAGTTACTGTTGTTTACACACAAAAAAGTGTATTTTTACTGAATATTTCAAGGCAATCTGTCATGTTTATGCTGTCATGTAAAATTGAAACACTTTTTGTTTCAGTTGTGTGTTCTTGAGATTAATAATCAGATGTTTTTCAGTATTTTGTGATATCGTCAAGAACGTCGTCATTGCAAAAATACCCTGAAAGATTGTGATGTTTGATTTTTTTTCTATATCCTCCACCCCTAATTACAAGCTTGGTGTTGGTGTGTTTTGTTTCCCAGGTCTGATGGGCATACCGTCAGATTCCTCCCAGCAGACCCACACCTCCTGCTCCTATCAGCACTCCCCCAGTGGCACCATTAGCACTCAGAACAGCCTGTCAAACAACCAACCCAACAACCACCCCAACAGCCACTCCGCCAACAGTGGCCAGGTGCCCCTGTCCCATCCTGCCCAAGCCCACCCTGGCCATGGCTCGCCGCATGCACAGCACCTCCCGCAGCACGGCGGCCCCCACAACCAACACAACCAACACAACCAACACAGCCAACACGCCCAGCACAGCCAACACAGTCAGCACCCACAGCACGCCCAGCACGCTGCACACTCCCAGCATGGGCAGCACCCATCGCAGCACCCGTCCCACGGCCAGCACCCACAGCAACACACGCCACACCCCTCCCAACACACGCAGCACAGCCAGCACCCTTCTCAACACGGACAGCAGCACCAGAGCCTCTCCCACCAGCCCCATCCTACCCAGCAACAGATGGCCTGCAACACAGGTAAGACCCTCTGTCTGTCATTGTCTGCACCGTGCTGTTTTCTACTCATCCTGTTCATCACACACACACACACACACACACACACACACACACACACGTCAGCATGTTTACAGCTGAATGTGGATTTGTATTAGTCCTCATTTTTTTTAGTCATAAAGAATTCAGAAATTGTTGTAGATGCTAAACAGTAAATCATCACCTGATTTATTATCTGTGCTGTTGTGAGAACAAAGCAATGCTGCATCCAGCGGCTTCGGCAGCTCTTACAGAGTCGACTGGCTCCTCCTAGTGGTCGCAACACAGAGCTGAGCTGTTCAAAAGAGCCTGATAAAATGTTTTATTTGGTGCTACCTTCTCATTCATTTGGCGCTACAAATGCCTGCACAGCTATAAAAAATGTGACTACAATGAAAATGCATCATCTGGCCTGATTAGCTAACCCACAGTATATAACAATTACAGCAGCAATTATTGTGCAGTTGTCCGTAAATGATGTAATTAGGACTAAATCTGTATTTGTCCCAGGAGTGAACTTGGTGTTGGAACCAAAATTACCTGTATCCTTCAAGTCTCTTATCTTGTAATGTTACAGTGGGTATGCTGTGTGTGTGTTGCAGGTTTACTGTCTGACTGGTACCCAAATCTGGATGCACTGAAAGAAAGCTGTCGTATTGCTAGCAGCTATAACTGGGCTGATGTCGACCTTTCACCTTTCCAAGGTGCGGTTTGGACACTACAGATAGACCTTATTGTATTTACAGATATTAAAGAAATAATCGTTTTGTTATGCATTTGATTTATTTGTCGGAGATTAAGATTTTTCTAGATGACAGAAGAAAGGAAACATTTAAAGCCAGGAGCTGATAGTACAGTACTGCCCCAGCTTTTGATTGAGTGCTGAAGTGTTGACACTGTGGAGTTGATTACGAGTTTAATTAAACTGAGCTCTTCAATTAAATAACACTGCCTTCAAGTTTAATTACCAAAACACCAAGCTCAGCAGGTCAGTTTATCCAATTACAGTCTAGGATTGCAAGGTAGGATGTTTTTTAAATATCACCCACTGAAGGTTACTGACATAATGAATATATATTGCAGCCAAAGTTTTTGCTTCGTGTTTATAAATTAGTTTCTCATTTGCTAAATTTAAATTCTTTGGACAGTCGGCTGGTGCAGTTTCATACATTTCATTGTCACAAAGGCACTTAAGTGCAGACAGACGCTGTCACAAGCTCTGATCATAACTGTTGGTATTCTCTCTTATAAATGTGTGTCTTATTTTCCTAAGGATTGAGGGAGAGTATGAGACAAGCGGAGTTGAACAACTGGTCCCTGGAGCCCACCCAGATCGCCGACCTCTGCTCGTCCATCAATCAGTTTTTTGCCCGCACCGGTGTAATCCAGCCACAAGGGGCAGTGCAGCCTCCTGTTTGTCATGGCTCCATGCACCCCAACAAACCCAGCCAGCACCTCAACACAGGTGAAACACCCTGCCTTATTTACATTTTGACTGGCTTTGTGTAGATGTGGTGGGTAGTTTTTGTACAAGTCACAATTAAATCATTATAAAATAATACTAGCTTTATTTATGTTGCACAAACAAGGTACAAAATGCTTTACAAAGACATAAAAACAACAGAAATTAGCAGATAAATAAAAAATAAAAGAATTAATATGAAAATAATGGGAAGAATGGTATGAATGACTTAAACACAGTAAAAATAAGTAAAGTAAAACAGAAGAATAACTGATTCAAGAGAGAAAGTTTGAGAGAGTTTAAAGAAGAAACTAAACTAGTCAGCCTGATCTCCTCCAGCAGGTTATTTCAGAGTCATGGGGCCATGACTCCAAGGACTCAGGCTGCGGTCAAATACTCCTTTTGTGCTGAGGCAGATTCCTAACTGAGTGAAATGACCCTGAAGTAAAGCAGCCATGATAAAAGCTGTTCAGATTCTCTAAATGCTAAGGAAAGGTGCTATGGTGCTAATGAAAGCATGGCTGACTGTTTCTAGATTCTTTGCTGGGAAAAAAGATGCAATTTAGAGAGTGGCCGTAACACAGAGCCAAACTGTTTAAAAGAGATAGTGGCTTTGTCTTTACCTCTGATGGGAGGTAAATAATACACATCATGTATGTTGAAAGAGGCATTTACATTTCATCTGGTTTTGTGTCATAGGTAAGATCATGTAAATATTATGCAGAACTTCAAAACAACTGTAATGTCCGTACAGCTATGAGTACTTTGCGACTGTTTATCTGGAAGGAAAAAGAGAAAAGGTTTGTTTTAAAACAAAAAAAGAATACACAGGTCCATTGTCGGATGAATGTATCTCTCTTACAGTACCCTCTATCAGAAAGTGCAAACAGTGCACAGTACACCATGAGCTCTGCTTGCCCTTCATGCCAACTTTTTTTGGCTTATGACCCCTTAAAACAAAACAATGTCTACTTTCAACTCCTTGTTACGGGTTAAAACACGTCTACCATTTGTGACCAGTTCAGCCAAACACAACAACAACATAATGTTTTCGAGGCCTGGGGGGAAAAAAATAAAGTAGAATATCTGAAAAAAATATGCTCTTTTTTAGTAGATTTAAGCTTTTATCTGTTCTCCTAAACCTTGTGAGTTGAAACATTACTGATAAAAATTCCAAACATTTTGACATTATAAAGATATTTTACTGTTTTAGGAGAGGTACAGGTATTTTAACAACTCAGTGTAGCTGATAGTAGATCAAACATTGATATCAACAAACAGATGTGTAAATAAAAGTAAAAGAGACCATGATGTTTCACCTGTGAGTATTAGCTATGATTAAGAATGATTAAGAGATCCTCCTGTAAAATGGCCGTACATGCAACTCCTTCTAAACACTTGTTTTGTTCATTGATGCATCACTGGACTTGAGGAGTTGCATTACCTGCTGTAATTTATGCTTTAAGTAAATTTTTGTTCTGATTCTCTCCTCAGGAAATCTCTACATGGACACCAGACAGAGTATGTCCATGATGGGTCCTCCAGGATATCCCCACATGCCCCCCATGAGCAGCACAGGACCCACAATGACAGGTGACACAAAGCCACAGAGTAGAAATATGTTTCAAACTAGAAGGGCACTCAGAGAGCCCGGACCTCCGCTAAGGCCATTAGTCTGGTCTTCTATGTTGTGCGAATCTGCAAGCGTAACTGCTGTAAACTCTATGTCCAATATATTCCCAAAACTATTGGAATTATGTCAAAATGTGGTTGTGCCTAGCTGAAGCCTCATCATTTCAGCTCTACATTTATTTTGTACTTTAAATTGGAAATATTTTACACTTAAAAGAATAATTCACCCATAAAATGACCATTAGTATATCGGTTACTCACTGCGTGTTATCTTGAATTCATGAAGAAAACTTTTTCGTTTTTCTTGCATGCCTCAAGGTTAAACGATGAATCCAAAAATTATTGAAAATTCCTGATGAGTTGAAGTAAAGGGTCCATGTTTAACAACAGCAAAACTATATCAAATTGTTCATTTTCAAACTCTCACACAACTTGTACAGTATAATCCAAGTATCATTTATCCAGCTGTATGCTTTGTACTTCCCAAACACATGCATTTTCACTAAAACTTTACGATTTAAAACACTTGGAGTAGTAGGAGTAGTGTGCCCTGAGCATGCTGAGCTCCGCTAGAGTGGAGTTCAAAAGCATGTGTGTTTAGGATGTACTGAGCATATGACTGGATAAATGAGACTTGCATTACGCTGCATGAGTTGTGTGAGAGTTTAAAAACTGATGTTTTCATATAGTTTTGCTGTTATTAAACCCATTTACTTAAATTCATGATAAAATTTAGCCTTTTTGGATTATCCGTTCCACATACAGATAATGTGAGAAAAAAAAGTTTTCTTCAAAAATTAAAGGTAACGCACAGTGAGGATTTAATATACAAATGAGCATCTTTTGGTTGAAGTATTCCTTTAAAAAATACATTTTTGAAAACCAGAAAACACTTCATTATCATGTGCATATATATGTACAAATATTAAATGCTTAAACAATACCATCACGAACATCTTGTTGTCAAAAACTGTTATGAAAAACTGTATGTTCACTCGGAAGAAATCTTTAGCCAAATTTAAAGTGATATCTCGGGTGGTTAGCCCTGCGATGGTCTGGTGACCTGTCCAGGGTGTACCCCGCCTCTCGCCCAGTGTCAGCTGGGATAGGCTCCAGCCCCCCAGCGACCCCTAACAGGATAAGCTGTTACAGAAAATGAATGAATGAATCTCTGATGGAGTTAATTGCGGACAAGTAACATGTGAATAAGACTGTTGGGTTGCATGATATGTGTATTTACTTTTCCATAGCCACACCTTACTTAAAAATAACCAAACATTTGCAGTGTTAACAAGAGTGAAAAATAGTTTGTGTATCCTCCATGATCCAGATCCGCTCCAGTATTTAATGTGCTACACCCAGTTTCATGAAAACCTGGCCTGTAGTTTTTCCATAATCCTGCTGAAAAACACGGAAACAAACCAGAACGTAAACATAACCTCCGTGGCAGAGGTAATAATTACTTGCAGCGATTATGAAACCTTAGATTTACTGTTTTTATTAATAAACCCACTAAATATTTAGGTGCCATCTTGGTTAATGTGATTGATTCTCAAATTTTTACTAAATTGTTAAAACAAATTCAACATGTTCATGTATTATATTTTTATATATTGCATTTTAACCAGATTTTGTGCCCGCTCATTTGTGGTGTGTGACAGTTGAGCTTGTCTGCTTGCCTGCCCTCTCGGCCAGGTCACTTTTTAAGAAGAGATTTTTAATCTCAATGAGACTGTCACGTGGTTTAATAAAGGATATATATAAACTTCCCTGAGAAAAGCTGAGAGCTGGGCGGATCTGATTCTTCCTTCCTCCTGCTTTTTCCTCCAGGACACCATGCACAGATGAACCAGCAGCACATGATACCTACCAGAAACTTCCAGATACATCGCATGCCAGCTGATGACATCCAGGATGACTTTGATTGGGACTCCATTGTCTAAGCCCCTAGACCTCCTTTTGCAAAACAAAAGGGAGCGAGGAGAGGAGGTGGAAGCCAGAGGAAGCCAGGCTGAGCTGAAAGGCCGCAGGAGGAGGAGGAGGAGGAAGCCACTGTGGGTGGGATGCAGAAGAACATTTGACAAGCTTTGGAGAAAGACAGACTTCAGAGTCCTGACATTTTTACAAAAGCAAAACATAACTAGAAAATGTTACTTTGAAGACAATCATATTTAGTCGGACATGTTAAAGTGATTGCTTATGTGCTTGTCTAGAGACAAGTAGAACACATTCACGTCTAAACCACATGCTCCTCAGCTCCTCAGCCAGCCCTCTCCCCGTCCCTAGCCAGCAGCCTTCCAAAGTCTGAACCCCTCCAACCCCCCCCCCGCCGCCCCCGAACCCCCCCCCCCCCCCCCCCCCCCCGCTCCGTAACTGTTATGTGATTTGAGCGACGTGTTCAGCTTGTAATTCTTCTCGTGTTGACATTGGCCTCAGCTGCCTCTTGGATGAGTTTATCTCTCTTTTTTTTAAAAAAAAAGTTTTTGTTTTATTTCATTTTTTTGTTTTTAAGAAACACAGGCCGTCTCTGTGAGTATTGTGATGGTGCTCGTTGGTCACTTTTGGGAGAAAGTGGGCCCCACTGTGGCTGAATTGGTGGCAAAGTTAGGTTTACAATAACTCTGAACAGGGTGTTAAATGTTTAAGCAGGCTTGATATTAAACAAACCAAGAGAGAACGTGAGACAGAGAGAGATCACAGAAAGTACCGTGATCTGTTTTCATAGCCAACCAGTGCGATCAGGCTCACTGCAACAGACTAGTAATGGGAGTACAGCAGCCTTTTTTTTTTTTTTTTTTTTTTTTTTTTTCCTTAATTTTTCTGTCTCAAGCACTTCAAAGATGAGTGAGTATGGTGAGTGTGAGAAGAAGGTGAAAGCAGGAAGGTCAGAAATGTTTTGTCTTTTTTACATTTATTAAACCCAAAGTAACCTGAGGTTTCAGGTCTCTGTGTGCATCATGTAGGTTAATAATTGCTTTAACAATCAGAAGCGTTATCAATACTAAACAAATTCACATCTTCAAGACAGTTTTAATGGTGAGGTTCATCGGTTTTAGGTGAGTCACCTATTGATCATTAAACAAGCCACCATCATTCAGAGACAATGAAATAATTTGCATTAAAATCTGATATACTGGTGAGGCCAGTATCACGGGATTATCACCAATCTATCTATATTAGCATGTATATGTCAGCTAATAAGAAACAATAAATAGCCGAGAAATGTCAAAGATTTGTGAGAAGAGAGAAACAGTTTCTATTACACAGTAAGCTGATATTCAAACTGTTCGCTCAGCATGCGTCAAGTCACAATTTCAGATTCCTTTTATTGTCATTTTTATGAGGAAACATAAAAACGAAATACTGTTTCACGTCTAAAACCGGCAAAAGTAAAAGTTCTCAGTAAATCTAAAATGGAAGCTATTAAAAGGGCCAATAAAGTGGCAATTTTAGTGAAACTTAAAGCTGGGGTAGGCAGTTTTCAGGAAAAGGGAAAAAATACACCATCCTCCTGCAGCTCTCCCTTCTTTGTCCTAAGCCCCGCCCATCTGACAAGCTCGGGCATATGCCTACGCGTCATACGAATAGAAGTCTTTCATTTCAATCAACCCAATCGTGATTGTGGTATAGAGTCCATTATACAGCAGCAATTCTATGAGAATTACTCTCTAGTTTTCTTTGCAAACTTAAAGCCCTTTAAGAAGACACACTGTGATCAAGGCTCTCGCTCACATGAGCCGTGAGCCTTTAGCTTTCGTTGGCAGAAGGCTAAACTATTAAAAACTGAAACGCTTCACCGATTTACACGTGTTTCATTTAATTCACCATCAGACTCTCTTTTTCAATTACCTGTATGTAACTTCCTTTTTTGGGTTGCTTCGCAGTTGTTGCCTAGAGTAGCAACTTTGTCTGTGGGATTCTCAACTACTAAATCAGGCTTGCATGCATGCATGCATTTTTGTAACATTCAGTCTGAATGCCGTCTCTCTCTGATATGACCTGTGATTGGCCATCGTCTTTTGTTATGTGCTATATAGTCTAAAGCCTGAAAACAGAGCCAAGAGGAGATGCAGAAGTCTAATGTTCTTTCAGACCACGTAAATCACAATATGCTCAAAGTTTATTATGGGGTTTTTGCCCAGTGATGCCAAAATAAAACTGCCTACCTCAGCTTTAAATGTCAAAAAACAAATATTGGCCGATATATCACATCTGATCTTTTTAAACTTTCAAATATGAGTATTTTTATGTCCCTTAACAATCAAGAATTTGATAGACTTCTGTTTGCAAGCAACTTTTTGTTTAAATATATCAAAATCAAATCGGCAAGGTTTGGTTTTATTAAAGGTATAGTCGGACATTTTGGGAGTTAGGTGAAAAGATTGTGCTGTATGGTAAATATGAAGCCACACTGTAAACAGTCTGTAGGTTCCAGAACTCAAAAACTAGCTCTTCTAAAGCTCACTGATTAACACGTTAAATTTTATTCGTTTTATCTGTACAAAAACTGAAGTGTAAAACCGACAATTCGTGGTTTTGTGCTGGGCTATTTCTTGGCTGGTTTCGCTGACTAACTGGAGATATAATGTGTGAATTACTGAGCTTTGTAGGAACTATGAGGCTGATTTTGTTTCTGTTGGACAGAGGCAGGCTAGCTGTTTCCCCCTGTTTCCAGTCTTTGTGCTAAGCTAACTGTCAGCTAAAGGTGGTTTCTTATTTACCATACAGACATGAGTGGTATTGACCTTCTCTAACTTGACGCAAGAAAGGAGGTATAAGCGTATTCCCAAACATGCCAAACTATTCCTTTAAACTATTTCACTTTAAATTGTATGCAAACTATGTTCTAATAATTTATACAAGTGATAATAAAACGCGAAGAGCCTGAATGCAGTTTTCAGATTGATGCTTTCAAGCGTCACTGACATGAAACATTGCTAGTAGATGAATAAAATGTATTGAAAATTAAAAAACTAATGTTCAAACTACATGTCCTAATACTCCGACTGATTAATGATCAATATGTTAATCATCAGACGATGTTTCCGTTTGAAGAGGACAAAAAAAAAAGCAGAGTTTTACTCTACATTTCTTTGGTTTGTAAAATAACCTACATTCAGATTCACGCCTTTTTTCCGCCTGTCGTACATCAAAGTGAGTTGTCGATGCTACACTCAGTGTTTATTGTCTTTTCTGACATTTAAATTAGGGAGACATGATTTTTATTTTTTTTTTTAACTGCCCAATGTTTTGTTGTGAGAGTTCGATAGCGTCAGATTTTGCTATTATACAATCATAACAGAATGAGAAATGTGACTCATACAATGTGTGTGTGTGTGTGTGTGTGTGTGTGTTGAACATATGGTGTGTGTGCGTGTGTGTTTTGGTTTTATTGTAATTTTAGGGCTATGATTGATTGCTGCAATCATCTCTATGCTATCTATGAGCACAAAAGCGGATGCACACAGTGATTAAAGACTAGATTTTTTTTTTTTTTTGTGGGAAGGGTTTCTCAAGCACAGAAAAGGGAGATCAGCGGTTCTGGAAACCTGTCCTCTGTGTCCTGTAACAAGTGGCTCCTCAATCAGACAGGTGCTGAACTTTAGAGACACTATGTTAACAAAAAAAAGCCCTTTGCACACTTTCACCTTCTGTTGATCTTAACTGTTTTTAAGATGCAAAGCACCTCCTGGATCTCCGAGTCGCTCGCACTCATTCGTTCATTGATTCATTCACTCACTGTCAGACAGGCTGAGTTATGAGCCGTCGTCCACAGTTGACAATTAATAGGATTATTTCTCCTCTCTTCAATGCTGCGGGACTGTGTGTGGTGCTTTGCATCTGTAACACTGTGTGTCCTTGTCTAAAGGTAGAGTTCAACATTTTGGGAAATATGCTTTTTGCTTTCTTGCCAAAGGTTAGATGAGAAGATGACTGTACAGTAAATATGAAGCAAAGAAACAGTTAACATAAGGACTAGAAACGGGGAAACAGCTAACATGGCTCTGTTAATGGGTAACACAATCTGCCTGTAAGCACCTCTAATGCTCACAAATTAACATGATGTATCTTATTTATCCTTACAAAAAAGCTAAAAAAAAATGTCAATTTATTTTCAGAGTCACGAAATTCTTAGAAAATTTATGAAAGTGGGAAACTGTTTTCCAGGCCTGGAGCAGTGTGTTTTACATTGTGTTCACACCGGGTGCTAATAAAACAACTTGTGTGAGTGAGTTACATGTAAAGTCAATGTAAAGACGCGATTAGACATGAACTCCCACTGGGCAGTGCGTTGGAAGTGACACAAAATACACAAATTAATTGCCATGAATGAAGTGAGTAGCGCGACTTATGTCATACGCTTGAGCGACCAATTCACACTGTGATAGCCAATCAGCACTGAGATCCTCTGGGAACGACTGACGCAGTGGACAGACCGGCAGAGGTTCACTCATCAGTTCAGCGATTTCACACACGTATGAAACAAGTCAACACAAAATATTCTTAAATTCTAGTGTTCAAACTCACATGAGTAACGCGACACGAAAATTTGTTGTTTTTTCTGTTGTTTCAATTGTGACTGTAAAATTCCCAAAACATGTCTAACGTTAAAGAAAATATGTTCCTTGTATTACAGTAGTGTGACCGTTGAAACATCACTAGTATTACAAAAAAATCACGTGATACACATAGGCATCGCGTCATCGCCAGTGACTGTATATAAAGACGGACAATGAGTCTCCACTTTCTCCCACTTTACAAAAATGAAGCCAAAATACATAAATACGCATGCTGCCATCTTGTGCTCGTCATGTTATTTGGAGCCAGAGTCTGTGCAGTAGCGATCTCTTGTCTCTTTGGTATCGTAGTCGATCTCGATCTCTTTGGAGACATAATGTCCCATCTGACCAATTGCAAATAGCGCATTGATTGCAGGCTGCCATATGGCCTGTACTTTTTGTTGGAAAGAATCATGCTGTCAAAAAACTGACAAAAAAATGCTAAAAAGACAAAATGCAGTAAGGCTGTTGTGTTGCGGGTAGTCTCGCTCACCGGTCTGGCTGGGCCAACTCTCACTTGTATTTCTTTCAACCAATCACAGTCATTCTGGGCGGTGCCACAGCAACGGTGTGCTTGCAAAAATATTGCCGAGGGGAAACAGGTTTTGGCGTAACACGCCCACAAAAATATCGCCTACAGGACGCGAACCATGGCAGAAAAATGGCTACATCCCCACAAGATCAAACACCGCAAAAGTTAGTAAAGGACGTGTTGAAAACGGTTGAAAACTGCTACACAACCGGAGGTGGTAGGGTGGGACTTCAGCGGGTGGCTCGTTCCGCCCAATGAGAGGCTGATCTATGCAGCAAACTTCTGCCCACTCAGACTATGTTGCGGGTTAACTGAGATTTGTGGCTCATAAGATTCGTGAATACTCACTGCCAGTGTGGTAAATCTCTAACTGATGCTGGTGACAGACAGTTACTACTGATGGTTAGCTAACGTTAGCTTGAGTGTGCCGCTGCTGCAGTAATGTCACAGTCATACAGTACAGCAGAATCAGACTCATTTCCAACTCCACCTCAGTCCAGATGAACCAGTTTGCTATTAACAGGTTGGTTATTTATAGACAACACTTAGCCTAATGATACCTGGTGATTCAATCAAATATGTATGGATGTCAGGCAAACGCCTGGGAAGTGCTTGTTCAATACTGTATGGTTGTGTTGCTATATAGGCCTACCCTTACTTGTTTTTATTTTTATTTAACCTTTATGTTACCAGGAACATTCCCATTGAGATCTCTTTTGCAAAGGAGTCCTGACCGACACAAAATCACAAATTAAAATAAGCAACCGACCTACATCCTGTTTTTATAATCTCCCATGCTCATAAGATAATCGAATTTAAGGAAGACTCTGTAGCGGAAACCAAGATGAGGGAGCAAAAACTTAAAGGATGATGTACATAGGTTATCTCCGTGACAGAAGGTTGCAGCTGCTGATAGTTTTGGAAGTAGAGAACATCGGTAAGGAGGCAGGTCATGTATTATGTTCTTACAGTCTTTGAAAAATGTACCAGTGTTCAATTTTACATGTGTACAAAGAACAAACCAACTGCAATAACTACTTTAAGTCGTGGAAATGGGGTAAAATATTATGGAAAAGTTTTAAAAATTCATGGTAAAAATGTGTGTAAAGCCTGTGTTGTTTTTACGGTAGAGTGTCAAACTGTTTCCTGTCCGAGTGGAGTCACTTCTGGAGATACAACATGCTCACGCTCAGCTTTAGAGGTGCTGGTAGGCTGATTTTGTTCCCATTAGACCGAGCCAGGCCACCTGTTTCTCCTTGCTCCAGTATTTGTGCTAAGCTAAGCTAACCGTCTGTCTGTTGCTTCATATTTACCGCACACACATTATAGAAAGTGGTATCAATCTTCTCATCTGACTCAACAAAAAAAGCATATTTCCTAAAATGTCCTTTGGGATATTTCAGCACCTGGGGACTCCAGTGGTCACTGTAGTTTTGATTTCATATTTGGATGACAATCATGGATTATTTTTTACAATATATTACATAATGTCTTTGTTATTGTGAGAAAAACCACGTTCATGTCTCACACGGTGGTTTTATTGGATTTTATAGAACCAGATGTTTCTACGTTTGAACACATAGAAGGTTATTTGAAACTCGAACCAGCCCAGTTTTATACTCTAGATCTTCTGTTCAACTGTCCACAGCTGCACTGTGCAGATGAAGTCAAGTTCTCTTCTTTCAACCGATGATACTGCCATTCATTTTTATATTTTCCTGCCAATCACACCTGTCCACTTCCTGCTTCTCTCCGCTGTCTTGTCTGTGTTTGTGTGGCTAATCGTTGTATGGGGAGGGGTTCCTCGCCTGTGGATCTCAACTATGAGTTTTTTAAAGTTTTGTTCGACTGCCAGGATTTCTTAGTTAGTGCTCAGACAGAATGCGTAGTCAGTTGAGTGACCCGAATCATGACTCTTTTAGGTGAGTGTGGGTCAAAGGACCGCAACTGAAGACAGCAGTGACAGAGTGTTTTCATTAGGACTCTGTGGACCCGACAGTAGAGCTCATCCTGCGAGTCCTCGGTTGGTGTGAAGGTGAAGCGTGTTCCTTCCAGGTGAAGATTGTGAACACACTTATTAGAGCACAGCAGCCCATTGAGGAAAAATTGAGCAAAAACGGACGTGGCTAAAAGGGAAAAAAAACAAAGGTGAAGACAATGACTGGATCACAATCACAATTTTACAATATGTCTGTATGTGTGTGCGTGTGTGTGTGTGTGTATTTGTGTGTTTGCTTGCGTGAGTTTTAGTTCTTTTTCAAAAATTTAAGTTTTTAAATACCGCTGGACATGTACCTGCCAGAGAGATTACTATTATTGGGAAAAAAAGATTTAAAAAAAAAAAAAAAAAAAAAAGCCTTGTTACAATATGGGAGAGAACTGCCAACAAGTACTGCTGATTGGGGCCTATTTTATTCAGTGCTGGTGTGTTGTTGTGCTTGTACATATATGTCTTTTCAATCATCCCTTTTTTCCTCTTGGGGGTGGGGTATCAAGGCTCGGGGTGGGTCTTATTCACGAAAGACAGGAGCGAAAAAGAATAGAGTATTTTGTTATTGTCCAATCAGAGGGTGACAGTATGTATATATCTATATTGTATATATGTGATGAAAATGCGTTGGCTTTTTGTGTGACACTACCTTTTACCTGTACTATGGTTCTACATTCAGTGTTTCAGTGTTGATAATATATATTTGGTTTGTGTTTTATTTTTCTGTTTTGTTTGATTTCGTCTTTGTCATTTCTTGTATTTTTTTTTTTCTCCTATTTGTCCTCTCTTTTTTTGTTTATTGCACGGTTTATTACTTTTGTTGTCCAATGAGGTGACACAGCTACTCTTTGTATTCGTTTAGTGCTGTAAAATAACTCAAGTGTTATTAGAACTGTCGATACCGCCCACCCCACCCCCATCCCCAATATGCATGAATGGCACTTAAAGAAATAAAATATGGTAACTTCACTGTGGAATAATGTGCTGTTTGAGCTTTGTTCCTCGAGACTTCCATCAGCTTTACAAAGCAGAACGTTTAAGTAAAATACAATACCCAACCATAAAGTAACCCATGTTTTTGAGATAACATATGGGAGCTCTTCTATTAAACAGAAAGCAGCTTTTTTTTTTTTTTGCTGTCAGACCTGTGAGATGTTTAGAAGTAGGACAGGTGGTAGCATAGCCAGCCTACCCCTTTCAAAAACATGAAAGCACACTGTCGACATGCCAAATGCTTCATGTCAGGAGTTAAGTTTAAAGGGACAGTTCACCCCAAAGTCTAAAGTACATATTTTTCCTCTTAAGGCTCACTTCTGCTTAATGTTAGATATGTATATGGACATAGACGGGGCCTTCTGTCTATATACTGCGTACATTGTGTCCCTATTTGTGTGCATTTTCTGAAAGTGTCTGTCAAGACTCTCAGTCATCCAGGTCATGGTAATCATAAGTGCTACATCGTAGGCAACTGGACTTGCTTGCGTTTCTTGAAGACATTTCGACTTTCATCCAAGAAGCTTCTTCAGTTCTAAATGACTGGTGCAGAGTCGCAGGCTTTGAACTTTGTGTGGGTGTGAACCCGACAGAAACGCAAGCAAGTCCAGTTGTCTACGATATAGCACTTACGATAACCATGACCTGGATGACTGAGAATCTTCACAGACACCCTACAGAGCCACTAAGGTCACATGTGAGTCGTTAGGGTTAGACGGGACCAGGTGTGAATGGGTATGAAGTCGTCTGGGGAGGGATCCTGAGACTGCATTGTAGGTGGGTGAAAGGTGGTGTCGTTGGCCACCTCCTCTGAGTATTTTGAGTAACCAGATCATGATTTCTGGAAAGAGACATTGCTGTTGAGTTTTTAATTTTAATTTTTTAAAATGTATTTATTTATTTTAAGCTTTGAGCACCACAAGCTGATGCCATCTAGTTCCATTATATTAGAAAGAAGGCAGACATCTCTATGGTCGATATCTCCAACACTCAGCAATTCACAGCAAAACAATCTAGAGTGATAATCAGCACTACAGGTAAGAGGAAAATAAGTACATTTGATTTGGGGGTAAACTGTCCCTTTAATATTAATGAGAAGCAAAAATGAATGCTGTAAACCTAAACTATTTTAGAATCTTGGAAAAGGAGTTCAGTGGTTGCAAATCAGAGAGTATAAACACTTATTTAAGCAACTGCAGTATGCATCTTCATGTAGTGTGTAGAAACATACATACATATATTGTGTAACATTATTTATCCTCTTTCTTACAGAGCTTTATAGACAACCTTTTCAGTAAAGTATTTAAACAGTTTGACCTTTGATCCAGGATAAGGAGCAGCTGGTGTCGTCATGTAGAAGACGTCCATGTGATCGTATCTCACAGTAGGTTTCTCTTTTTACCCACGCAGCCCTCAAAGCACCCTCCCAGTGTTTCCATATGGTGTGTCACTTCAACGTCTCAACAACGTGTGTCCTCGCTGACACTTTACACGTGTGCCTCAACCCCTTAAAGATATTCCTCCATAGTGGGGGCAGCGATCTGACTGCAGTGTTGGAGGTACTGGAAGTTGATTGACTCTAATGAAGGGACTCTGACAAGACGGACATCATGTTCAAAGCTTCTTCTCTGCTACTGCTGACCCTGGTCCTATGTGTTCAGCTATGCTCATCGGCACCGATACGTAAGCCAAACATTTCCTCTGCACTCTTTGACATAAGCACAATTATTTTAAATTAATTGGCTCTAAATCAATGACATAAAAAATGATTGCACAGCTGCCTCTCTGGGAAATAATATAAGCCTCATAAAATACTATAGGCTGTTAATATATATTTAGATTTCTACATATTGTATATGCAAAATTATGTTAATAATAATTCTTACTGATGTATTTTCTTGGTTGTAATTATTACAACCAATTCAGCAGATTGCCGGAGTTACAATTCTTTAATATTTGTTGATTTATGATCACATTAATGTCAAAATTCCCCTGAATGCACCCATTTAATTCAGAAATACATCACATAAGTGTGTAAATATGTTGTTTAATAGGGTAAACCTGTGTTTGATGTTTTATGATTGGTAGGCTTGGAGTTGACAGAATCTAAGACAGGGAAAGGTAAATATCGCTTGAGGTATTTTCCAGCTATGAGTAATAAAATATATGCGTCAGTTTGGAAAATGAGCTCAGTCACCCCCGTAAATCAAGAATAAAACTTCTGCACCTGACAGCGCCGATGTGATTAACTACCAAACTCAAAATACTTTCATTGCCAGTTCAATGACACACCTGCTCCTGTTAGCATGCTCCCCTGTGAGACACGTGGACTAAACTTGGATCTGTTTGTATCAGGTCCCTGGAGATCCTCCTAACTGTTACATAATCAGCCATCGTTCAGAGCTATAGTGTCCTGTAGGGCTGACTTTTGGGACAAAAGCTGCACTTATGCTTAACCTCAGGTCCTTACAATTAGTGTTAAAGTCCAAACTATTATTTACTGAATGCTGCTGTCAAATTGAACTGAACTGTATTGTCATATTTGGGGCCTGTATGTATTTATTTATGTGTTTTAGTAAATCATAAGTAAACTTAAAAGGTACAGCTGGTGATTTTTATGAAAATAACTTTGTGTCATGTTTGCTGTAACTGTGAATGTATTCTGAGTCTGAGTCATGACGGCATGGTCAGCAACCAGTCAGAGCTCAGGAGTCTCTAACAGTCAATCATGTCAATCACTCCGTGAACTTAAGTCAAACCATTAAACTAGGCAGCACTGACCAAATATGAATCAAGATTCTGTTATTGCATTGCCTATTTCTCACCTCAGATGTTTTTTTAGCTGTAAAATGAGCAAGCTGGTCTGGCCCGTGGGCGGTGTTTGGTGCTTTACTTGTCTGTGTCCAACATGGACACCGGAGCAAACTTTTCCATTTTACAGCTAAACAGTACACTAAAAGATGTTCCTGTAAACATCTGAGGTGAGAAATAGACTGCAGTTCATGAGCAGTGATTCACGATTGACAGCTACATTAGAGACTCCTTGGAATTGCTACAAGGCAATAGAGTAGGCATAGAAATATGAGATATATATGAGATATCTGACTATTTTCATGCTGTATGAATATAGTGACAATTTGAATCAGATTTTTTTTCTAAAAGTTAACAAATTAAGCTTTAATAAATACATTTATTTCACATTACTGACAAATTCTATGAACATTTATACAACATAAAAATGAAAGTGTAAACAAATCTATAGATTAACTTTATCAACTAAAATACATTTTAGAAAATCCCCAGTTTTAATGTTCTGATATTTAATAAAATATATTCTAGGTATATAAGGGTTCCTTTGTTGTCTAACTTGGAGAACAACCCCAGTGGTTAAGCTGTTGAGGCACTGGAGAACCAGTTCAAGTTGTAATTGAGTCTCTAACTTCTATTGCAGCTGCCAAAGTTGGTAAGTCCTCTGGACCAGGACCAGGACCAGGGGAACTTGCACCAGTAGCTAAAGGCCAGAGTAACTTGACTAAGGTGAAAAAAACAGTTCAGAAGAAAGTCATTCCAGCTGTTGCACCTAAAGCAGCTCCACCTCCTGTGGAACCACCTGCTGCAGAAGACATTCCAGTTATTGCAAAAGAACCAGAACCAATTGTAATCGAAGATCAGGTCTCTGATGCCCCTCAGGAGCCTTTGGCTGCAGTGGAGGAGAAAACTGTCCCTGAAGAAGTCGCCCTAACAGACGTCTCTCCAGATGAAGCCACAGAAGAAGTTGCCCCAGCTGCTGCTGTAAAGAGTGAAGAGCAATATGTGGAGGATCCAGCTCCAGAAGCACCGATCCCAGTCATTCCTTTAGAAACATCAGAAGATGAAGCTCCAGAGGCAGAAGATGAAGCTACAGAGGCAGAAGGTGTAGCTCCAGAGGCAGAAGTTGAAGCTCCAGATGAAAATGTAGAAGAAGAAACTGCTGTTGCTGCAGAGGGTGCTGCAGAAAACACATCCCCAGAACAGCAGGATCTGGAGGATCCAGCTCCAGCAGTACCAATCCCCTTTATCCCTGTAGAGGCCCCAGAAGATGAAGCATCAGAGAAGGATGCTGTAGAAGAAGGTGCTCCAGAAGAACCTTTACTTATAGAAGTCGAACCTGCTCTGCCAGAAGAAGAGGAATCTGTTGTCCTCGTCGTTGCAGAAGTTGAACTTGAGACAGAAGAGGCAGGTGAAGGTGAACCTGCTGCAGAGGAAACAGCCCCAGAAGAACCTGCTGTCATTGTTCCCGTGGAACCTGCTGAAGAGGAGCCAGATCAAGAGGAACCAGAGGAAACAGTCCTTATAGTTTCTTTAGAAACAGAAGAGGAGGAAGCAGTTGTTCCAGTGGTCCTGGAAGAAAATTCTGAAGTGGATCCTGCAACAAATGAAGAACCCATTCCCAGTACGTTGGATGAAGAGGAATCTGTTGCCCTCCTTCCTGTACAGCTTGAGACTGAAGAGGAAGGTCAATTGGAAACTGCTGCAGAGGAAACAGCACCAGAGGAGTCAGCCCCAGAGGAACCTGCTGTCGTCGTCCCTGCGGTACCTGCTGAAGAGGAGCCGGATCAAGAGGATGAAGAAGAAACAGTCTCCATTATTTCTTCAGAAACAAAAGACGAGGAAGCTGCAGAGGAACATGCACAAGAAGAAGAAGCAGCTCCTCCTGAAGTTCTGGAAGAAAATGCAGAAGTGGATCCTGTTACGAATGAAGAACCCATTCCCAGTACGTTAGAAGAAGAGGAATATGATGCCCTCCTTCCTGTAGAGCTTGAGACCGAAGAGGAAGGTGAGGTGGAACCTGCTGCAGAGGAAACAGCACCAGAGGAGTCCGCGCCAGAGGAACCTGCTGTCATCGTTCCTTTGGAGCCTGTTGAAGAGGAGCCAGAGCTGGAAGAAGTTACAGAAGAATCAGTCGAGGTAGTTTCCCCAGAAGAGCCAGACGAAGAAGCTCCAGAGGAGGATGCAGAAGAAGAAGCTGCAGAGGTTCCTGTCCCAATAGTCCCAGAAGAAGATGTAGAAGAGGACCCTGCTACAAATGAAGAGCCTCTACCTGATGTACCAGAAGAAGATGAATCTGTTGTCCTTGACACAGAAGAAGAAGCTCAGGAGGAAGAGGCTGCAGAGGAAATCGCCCCAGAAGACCCTGCTGTCGTTGTTGTGAAACCCACCAGCGAAGAACCAGCTCCAGAAGACCCAAGCCTTATCACCCCCCTGGAAGATCCAGAAGAAGATGCTCCAGAGAACAACACAGAGGAAGAAGTTGTCCAATCAGATCCTGTCCCAACGGAAACAGCCCTGGATGAGGACACAGCAGGTGACAGCGATACAGAAATACTTGTCACACCTGTCACTGAGATCCTATCTGAGAATGACACCATAGATGCAGCACTGGATCCGGTTGAGGAAGTCCCAGTAGCTGCAACAGATGCTCCCGCTGCAACAGAGATCTTAACTGAAGCCCCAGTTGAACCTGACACAGCTCCTCCTGCCCCAGCTGTCTCCGAGGAAGAAGTCTTTGCGGCTCCTCTGGAAGGTGGTGATGGCACCAGCATAGAGACGCACAGTGATGATTCTGAAGCTACAGCTATATTAGTCGAAGATGAACCTGCAGGTAAGAATTTAACACTCCACTATGATGGGCCTCTTTGTCGAAGATTCCAGGATGTAACTATTACCAATTACGGTGACATTAAAGAATATAAGTGTGAGAAAGTCTACAAGAATCCTGTGGGGCACAGCCAGTGTTGTGAGGACATGTTCATGTCTGCTTAAGAGCTCAAAGTGAGAAAAGTTAAATATTACTGCATGTAGCAATTACAAGTGTTGATTTCACTAATGACAGTTTTGGTCTCCCAGGTCTGTTGAACAGAGGGGCAGTGCTCGGTGCAGCATTCTTCACACTGATGTGTTTTATCGTATTCGGGATTGCCTGGACAACCATAGCTAAGAAATTGCGCTGAATGAAAGTGAGTTCTTTTGATGATTAAGTGGCTCAGAATTCACTTCTCATAGCATGGTTTACAACACTGTCTATAAATTTGCACTGACAGTTATTTCTCCTGTTTTAGGACATTGGAGTAAATATCGAACAGACAAATGAAATAGCTGTTTGATCATACGTGCAGAAACTGAAGCACTGTGCTGAACAAGTTTCAAGGCATTGGATCTTTGCTGAAGAAAGCCTCCAGTTCTCCAAGTTTTGGACAGCAAGAAAATCACGATAATACCGGAAACCAGTGATGGAGGAGGTAATAGATAGTCTACTTCAGTAACAGGAGTAATACCCCAATATAAAAAAAATAGTATATAAGTCCTATTCATGATTTACTTAAGAAGAAATATGGAGCTATCATCAGCAAAAGATATGCCTAAAGGTAACAGTATTCTGCAGCAGAATGCCGCCTGATGCACTGATGTGTAAGCAGCATTTCCTGTTGGCTGAACTGGAGCTAATATGACCTATTTTATATACTTTGGGTAGATTAAAGTTTTGTTAACATTTAGTGTGTCTCACCAGAATGCATTATGTGTATCCTTGCATGTGTATATGCTAGTAGCCATCTTATTCACTGGCAAATTTTCTTGTTACCATCAAGTACTGTGGAATGTGTATCGTATTGCCCGTGTCCTCTTGCACCAACACCATACAGACAAAGCAAGGACCCGCTTGTACAAAACATTGTTCTATAGTGCTACTAGTGGTCAAACGCTCCATAAGATACCTTTAAGCTCAATCTTAAAACACACTTTTCTCCTACCACTTAGCCCTTACCCCCTCACGTTCGTGAGTTCACGTCTAGGGTGTCCCAATTCCTGTTGGACTAGAGGGGCAGGGTGAAGTGTTTGGGCTACATGGCCCACGGAAAAGAGGATTTTCAGAGGCATGCTTCAAGCCGAGTGTTATAAGACATCATGAGCAAGATAGCTGTGTGAGCAGCAAAAGAAACCCACAAATGTATTTTTTGTCAATAAAGGTTTAAAAATGTATAACTGTTTTATCTTAGTTTAATGTAATTTTAGTGTAATATGGCCCTTTTCTAAATAACAAGCAAAATGAAAAAATATCGCTGCCAGTGTGCTGACGTTTCAGTAGCTGACTAGTTAGCTAGTTAACGTTACATTGTCATTGCTGATTTGTGCATGACAGTCCTTTTGACATATTTCCATGTGGCATTCCCCCCTTTGAAGAAATATGAAGCCTGACATTTAACTAAGTTGCTGCACTTGTTATTGCTCCTTAATATCAGTGCAGACTGGAAGGGCAAGAGCACCACTGGTGGCCTGGTAATGACACAATGTTCTTTTTTATCTGATGAATTCTTTGATTGATCTATAGAGTGAAACTTGCTGTGAGTGAATCACGAATGTCAATGCTTTTCTATCTCCAGACTGATGGTAAATGTCATTGTGATAATACTATTATTGTCACCGTCACGTCTGTTTACGTAAACGCCACCAATGACTAATGATGACTTATCAGGGTCTTGAAGGGTTTTCCCATTTCATGAGGGAAGATTTCACCCACTGCCCCTTTTATCTCTGTTCCACGGGGCAACGGGACACATGAAAACGAGGGCTGGGGTAAAAATAAGTTATGGGATTTATGAAAGTGCATCATGTTGTACAGGCTTATCATAGGTTTGGTATCAAAAATCCTACAGTCCAGTTGTCAAATAAATGTAGTGGAGTAAAACGTTCATCATCAGGGTGGTCATGCTCTGTAATATGAAGTGTACATGTTTATGAATGTTCTGATTTATCTGAGTGATTGTGTTTTGATTTTTAAATGTATAAATACTGAAAACTTTAATGCACTTGTAACTTTACTTGTCAAGCTTTTTTGGTTGTGGATCATTAAAGACAAGGTCAGAGCGGGTATCCTGATTGTTTTCCTTCTTGTGGTCGCTCAATCAGATACCATCCAGCCTTCAATCACAAAATGTTCTTCATGTACTATATGTACATTTCCACTGGCCTCATGACTCATACGTACAGGACAGTCCAAGGCATGCATGAAAAAGCACACGCCTCCTAAATGCTGTCTAAGAGCCAAGTAGACCTATCACTTTTCCTGCTTGTTATGTGGCATGAGACGGAGAGCTCTCCTATCAGTCTCATTTTGGCATGCTGCTGTACCAGCTATATGTTACTGCACACAGTAAATAATTTTAGGATGGTGAGGGGGACATGGTGTACCAAGTGAGAACTTCAGACTGTGCTCTGTATTAAAACTGCACCCAAGTGTGATTGTTTTCTGCTTTTTTGAAATTGTTTTACAGAGCTTGTATGTAATAATAACGGCCTTAACAAAACCTGGGAGTAAAGACACAAACAAAATCATTTTTAGCACTTTTACACATTTACAGCAGTTACTACGGCTTTTACATGTAGAAGTCTCAGTAATTCAGCTGTTAGTTAAGTGTTTATTTATTCAGGATGTGTCAGTGAGAACAAATGACAGTATAACATCACATCAAGACAAATCAGTCACACAAGGCCGTCATCACAGACACTGATTAAATAATGACAAAGTGTCATTGATACCTATAATAGATGTCATGTGTCACCAGCAAACATGACACACGTTTTGGTCTTGTCCTTGTCTATAAGGTGACTGAGCAGCAGTGCTGGGGGGTAACTAGTTGCATGCAACTAATTACAGTAATAAAATTATAAAACAAATGTAAGTGTAATCAGTTACACCTACTGAGAAAAAAAAAATGTAATTAAATTACAGTTACTAATTAAAATGTTGGTAATTACAAAAGGGTTACATTTGACTATATTCTTTTTGGTAAATATTCTATATGTAGATTATAATATTCATTATGTTGCTTTGCATCTTTTGGCCATCAGCTGTTTCAATTAAGTAGTTACATTAATTATTACATTTTTAATAGGGTAACTTGTAACCTATAACCAATTACATTTTAAAAGTAACCCTCCCAACACTGCTTCTTTCTTCAAACACCTTGCTGCCTATTAAACATGGTGTTGACACTGTGTGCAGAAATGGCCATTTCAGGAATATTATGAGCTCATCAAACATTTAGGAGGACAACAAAGGACAATATTACCTTTGTATCCTCATTAATATGTAGAAGAATATTGCTGGAGTGAAAGTCACCATTTCCAGATGAGAAACTCATCTGGAAATTTAAGTCTGTTTGGGGCCCTATGATCAATTACATAGTTACAAAAATGTAAAATTAATAAATAAATAAATAAATAAATGGTTCCTAAATTTACTATATTTCATTGTACCAGTAAATGAAAAAAATGTAGTTAGCAATAAATTAATTAATTAATATATATATATATATATATATATATATATATATATATATATCTGCAGGATAAGTAGATTAGAAGTAAAGAAGTAAATTTTATATGTAATACCCAGTATATATAAGATGCGTATTAAATGTCGGCTATTTTGTGTATAAGCAATAATAACCCCTTTTTTTTAAAGGCTGACAGCTTTTTAGATTTTTGTCTACATACATTATTGATGAATAATGTATGAATATGCCAGATTACCCCTTTGGTTCTTCAGCATTCAAATAATTTATTCATTAAAGTTTTTGATATTAAAGTTTGATGTACTTGTGATACATATGGTCTCCTTTTTAGATCATCAAGTCCATAAGCTGATAAATACATAAAATCAAGTGTATCCACATTGAATCAGTCAGTGATTGTTGTCCTGAATCTAAAGATTTCTGTTGCTAATGTTGATGTATATTAAAAAAATATTAGACAAATAGAGCAAAGTGTTAGTTCAGGCAGAGCAGGAGTCAAGCTTAGCTCACACATCCCATCTATGTCAGCTGATCTCAAACAGCCCAATCAGCTGATTGATCAGCTGACTCCCTTCTATGCATCCAATTATTAAATCTCACTCAGGGCGCCCTATTTAAGCCGCCACAGCCTGCATATACCTTTGCTGCTTCCTCTGCAACCCGCCTCCATCCCAGTTCCTCTTTTCATGCTGCTGACTAGTCAGTGTCATTTCTGTTGTCACCGATACCTGCTCTGTTCTGGACCTGAGGGGGTCTTTGCTGATGCTCTCCTTGTTTTAGGCCAATCATGTATGCACATGGAAGGGCAGAGAGGTACAGAACAGAACAGCGCTGTACCCCCAAAAATATCTCGCTGCAAAGGAAAATAAAGGTTTTCTTTGACTAAAGTGGTCATGACTGAAATCAGGTATCTACCATCCAAAGTTAGTGTTTTTAGTACAAAACTCAATTTGTTACTATCCTTCAGCTGCAGCTGAGCAAGGACACACTGCCTGATGAAACACAAAGAGGACTACACTTTCAATGTCAGCGACTGAGGACAAAATCTACAGCCCTCATTTGTGTAAAACAAATTTGATGCTTTGGCAGTCTGAGTTTAGACAAATCAACTGGATATCTTGCAAAGTTATTATTTTTTGGAACAAACTTCCTCTTTGTGTTTCACTGGACAGTGTTTCCTTGCTGGTCTGCAGTAGAGGGACAGTAACAAAAAGAGGGAGTGTTGTTCTAAAGTCTCCAAAAGCAGATCAGGAGCCAGAGCCTTCAGCTATCAGGCTCCTCTCCTGTGGAATCTTCTTCCTGTTACGGTCCGGGAGGCAGACACCGTCTCCACATTTAAGACTAGACTTAAGACTTTCCTCTTTGATAAAGCTTATAGTTAGGGCTGGCTCAGGCTTGCCCTGTACCAGCCCCTAGTTAGGCTGACTTAGGCCCAGTCTGCCGGAGGACCCCCTATAATACACCGGGCTCCCTCTCTCTCCCTCTCTCTCTCTCTCTCTCTCTCTCTCTCTCTCTCTCTCTCTCTCTCTCTCACTCTCATCCTATTACTGCATCTTGCTAACTCAGCCATTCTGGATGTCACTAACTCGGCTTCTTCTCCGGAGCCTTTGTGCTCCACTGTCTCTCAGATTAACTCATACCGCAGCGGTGCCTGGACAGCGTGACGTGTGTGGTTGTGCTGCTGCCGTGGTCCTGCCAGATGCCTCCTGCTGCTGCTGCCATCATTAGTCATTAGTCATACTTCTACTGTTATTATACACATATGACTATTGTCACACAAGTATACTGTCAGATATTAATACATACTTTCAACATATTGTACCACAGTAGCCAGAACTATAACTATAATATTATTACTTTCATTAATGTTGTTGTAAGCTACTGTCATTACCTGCATCTCTCTCTCTCTCTCTCTCTCTCTCTCTCTCTCTCTCTCTCTCTCTCTCTCTCTGTCTCATTGTGTCATATGGATTACTGTTAATTTATTATGCTGATCTGTTCTGTACGACATCTATTGCACGTCTGTCCGTCCTGGAAGAGGGATCCCTCCTCAGTTGCTCTTCCTGAGGTTTCTACCGTTTTTTTTTCCCCGTTAAAGGGGTTTTTTTTGGGGGGAGTTTTTCCTTATCCGCAGTAGGGTCTTAAGGACAGAGGGATGTCGTATGCTGTAAAGCCCTGTGAGGCAAATTGTGATTTGTGATATTGGGCTTTATAAATAAAATTGAATTGAATTGAATTGAATTACAAAGGCTGTAACTTTGGAAGATATCCACTTGATTTGTGTACCTCAGACTGCTGAGGCATCGTATTAGCTTCAGATGAACGTTGGAATATATTTCTGCACAAAAACAAGGGCTCCCATCACTTACATTGGAAAAGCATTAAAGGGAAACTTCACCAACAAAGTAACCACTTGTATATCAGTTAGTCATGTTTCACGTTTTACTTTGATATCATGAAGAAAACTATATCAAAACATCAGTTTACAAACTCTCAAACAACTCACGCAGTATAATCCACATCTCATTTGTTCAGTCAAATGCTCAATACTTCCCAAACACATGTATTTTTGCTTAAAAAGAACTCAGTATTGGAGTCTGGCTTTGAAGAGCGTATAGATAAGTTTCACTTTCAGTTCAGTTTTAAATAGTAAGGTTTTAGCTGGAGTTGTGTTAGAATTTGTAAACTGATGTTCTGATATAGTTTTGCTATTGTTAAACCTGGTTTCCCAGTCGATCAATATGTTCATTGTTTTCCATGGAGGAATGCGAGAAAAACAGTTCATGAATTCAGGGTGACGCTGCATGACTAATGGATTTACAAATGGTCATTTTGTGGGTGGAGTGTTCCTTTAAAATGAGATCTTCTAATTGCCAGTATGAACTGAAGGAATGATTAGACCATATGGGCACCTCCCTATTGTTTGTCTGTGAAACTAACCTTTAAGGCAATGACGCTGAACTTATAGTTTGAGGGCCAAATCTGGCCCGTGATTGGGTGCAGGGTGACCAGCGGAATGTTTTGTAATTGAGAATAAAAATAAATTGATTCACAGTGGGATGTTTTTTCTATGTTTAATGTAATTTAAACACCATGAAAATAGAACTTGTTTATCTAATAAACAATGAAGTGCCAGGTAAAGATCCCTGCTGTACCCCTGACAGGTGCCTGAAAGAGTGGATTTGAGGATCATTGGTATGAAAGATTTGTTTGTCCTTTTGAAGTATCCATGAGGAAGTTTGTTTGTGTTCAGCTTGAGTTCAACCTGCTGATTGTACAGTAAAAGGACAGCGGTGAGTGGGAGGAGGACTGGCACCATCTTGGGATCTATAATTTCCTGCTCTTTTGTCCTTTGCCAATCACACGCCTGCTCTTGGCAAAGATGAGTGAGGACAGCAAACTTTGAAAGGTTGAAAACAGTCAACTTTAAAAATATATAAATATACTAATGTCTGTTTATTAATACACACCTAGCCTCTTGTCATTTTGTTAAAGTGGCCCTCGGGCAAAGCAAGTTGAGCGTCCCTGCTTTAAGGGAGCCCAGCATGATTTGTCCAAGAACACTCATAGGTGACGGACATCCTCATGTGGAGGGTGAGGAGTTATGGCTGTCATAAAAAGCAGGAGGACCTGTGACATCTGTCCACCTGATGGACATGGTAAGGTCATCAGGGTGGAGCAGGGGTGAAGGAGTTTAGTATTGCTTGAGCAGTGGGAGTGAAAGCTTGTGAACAGTGGGTCATGAATCACCACACCTGGTTGAGAAACACTTTAAGCTCAGAGGTTACAGACACTAAAGGAGCTGAGCTGATAAGGTGCATGACAGGTCCACAGGGTGAATGTGTCACAACATTACTGGGATGTTTCATGGTGAACCAAAAAGAAAACTCATATTGTATTGTAATAATATTGTTATCTTATATCTTATATCCAATCAATATAAGGACTCTAAGTATCTTACTGAATGCCAGACTTGTAGAGTAAGAACTATGTTTCCTTGTGTGGCATGAGGTCACACTTTATATTTTGGTAATTATTTACTGGAGGAATAGTGTTACATTTGTTCCTGCAAGATTTATGTAAGAAAGCACAACTAGAATACTGCAGGTTGACTTTGTTGCATGATTGCTCCTGTTCACTGTGCAGACAAGGTTTGAAGTTTTGCCACAGAGAGACGAACAATCAGACATGGAGATCACACATCCGCTCACGTTTGTTACAACTCATCTAACAGTTTCTCGTCAGTTGTAGTGCTGCTCTGACGGGTGAAAATTATTTGCATTTAAGTCCTGTTCTTACTAGTTCACAAACCTTCAGGTGCAGACTTCAGTCTGAAGAGGACACAACCTGTTTGTGGTAGCACAGCAGCCTCTAGTGGCCGCAGACATTACCTGTAGATAACGATACCATCAGATCACGATAACCTGGCATGCCCTTTGAGAACCAGTGTGACCACAGAATGTGGGAAATGAAGTTACAACATATCCAAACAGGAACTGAGTGCCACTGAGGCTCATTTAGGTTTCAACAGCTGCAGACTGCAGACACGGAGGCCACGTACACACATGCATTTTAGTTGTGTTTAGTGGTAAGTTGGTTAGTGAGATAGTTAGTTTAGTTTATTTGATACAGACATAACAGTAGTTTTTTAATGTTTATAGTGAAATGCTAATCTGCAACACCTGTCCAAATGAGGCTTTTTAAAGGTTAAGATAGAAAAAAGAAAAGAAAATACATTCACAACTCCAAACACAGAAGTATATCTTCATGTACATACACAAAATTCAAAATGCAGTGGTGTCTATGGTGGTATCAGGTGTAAGAAGTGTGTTGTCTGAGCTGTTGTTATTGTCCGTGTACCAAGAGCAATTAGAATATTTTTTTTATCTACGCCTAATGAGGCTATGCCGGAGAATATAACAAAATATACAGTGAAAAGATTTTTGAATTTGTCTCCATCAAAGATTTTTCTGCTGTTACTGTCTTTAAAATGGCAGCGACTGCATCCCTTTAATATCTCTAGTTCTATGAGGCCGTCATGGACAAGCTACAGGATTGTTTCACAACATTACTGGACCATCATATGGATTTTGCATCAATGGGATTAATGGAAGGATCATGTTGACGAGCTATTTGAATGCAGATGTTTTAATGTGGTTGTTTTATTTTATTTTTCAGCATTTATTTACACCCCTTTAACATTGATGTTTTGTTTATATAGCTGTTTTATTTTATTCTTTATACTTATTATATTCAAACACCCACTGTAACATTGGTGTTTATATGTTTTCATTTTTCTGTTTGTCTGCTGTATGTTTTATCCTGTTGTAAAGTGCTTTGGGACCATGTCTCATCTTGTTTTTACCACTTTAAATAAAATTTGATCAATTGATGTGAAGACTTTTGCTCCAAAAGAACAAACACAATCAGTTGCCAGTTTACTAAGTACATGTAGCTAGAACTAATGCATGATACTGACACATTTTGTGTATCGCATGTAAATCAGTAGGGATAGGCTCAATACCAGAAACACCTCTCACTAAACTGCAGTACAGCTCAGCAGCACTACAAACTACATCATCGACCAAAATGACCGCACAGTTAAATCAACACCTCTCTCAAACAGTAATAAAAGATTAAATGAGGGATTTATTGCACAACTTTTGTAGTAGACTTAATTAGTTTTAGCGGGGTGTACCTAATAAACTGACAACTAAGTGAATGTAGTATTTTTTAAAAACTAACCCTTTAACTTTGCTCTCATTGCTACTCAAGTAAAAGAAATTGCATGCTGTGTGTTTACCCGCTACTGAATCTATGAGTCAAAGAAAATTGTTCCTACATTAAACGGCTCACAACAAAGTCAGCAGATTATCTTGAATAACTGGGTCATGATCTCTCAAAAGACACATTCCTGTTGAGTTTGTCAGATGTGTTTCTGGCACTTTGAAGCACCATAAGCTGAGTGACTTCTAGTTCCATTATGTTTAAGAAAGGGCAGACATCTCTACAGCCGATATCTCCAACACTCTGCAACTCACAACCAAAACAATCTAGACTCATAAACAGCACTACAGGTAAGAGGGAAAATATGATTTTGGGGGGTGAACTGTCCCTTAAAAGCATTGGCTTGCAAAATGGTTATTTTGAACCATGGGATTGTGCCAGAAAATTTTGAGCATCTGGTGAATTTTCATGCACCAATTTGTGCCTTTTCTGCATCAATTTGTCATAAAAGTCTTCTGCTACTTCCATGTCTTTACTGAGGGAGACAAATGCAAATGTTCTAAATATCCTCCTGACACCCTGTGTCCTCATGAGGACATCACATTTTGGGTTAACTTGACGTCATACTTCATTCTACTTTACTTAGACCTGTTGTCCTCAGTCATGGACACTTTGTATGCCATCTAGCGGTAATAAGACCATGATACACTATTCCTCTTAAAACAAGATGGCAGCCATCTCTGCTAAGTCAGTCTGCAGCTGATCCTGACACAAAAGTGGACAAGGTCCAAAACCTGATCACGTTATTTATGCAAATTAGGTTCACTGGTGGCCGTAGGTGTGAATGTGAGCATGAATGGTTGTCTGTCTCTACGTGTCAGCCCTGTGATAGTCTGGCGATCTGTCCAGCGTGTACCCCACCTCTTGCCCAATGTCAGCTGGGATAGGCTCCAGCCCCCCCACAACCCTCAACAGGATAAGCGTTACAGAAAATGAATGTTTGTAGTTTGTTATGGCAACAAATTTGACCAATTTTAGTTGGTAACAAGTAACAAGCTAATACACTGCTAATTAGGAAGTACTCATTTGAGGACATTAGGACTCTAGTATTGTCTTGTTGAGGACACCAGGACTTTATAATAATCGCATTTTAGGACATTGGAACTTAATTATCATTGATAGTGTTTCGTTTTTTTTTTACTTCTAGGGTCCTACCTATCTAAAATGGCTTGGAGAAATTAAAAATGCACACCAAACAAAAGTTATTGAGGGGGGTGTGTCCCCTGTGTCCCCCCCTGAAATCTACACCAATGCTAGGTGAAATTAGAAGTGAACTGAATTAAACTGAATCACACCAAAACATATTTTATGCAGCATTTTTCAGGTAATCCACTCACTTATTTTGAATTACTCACTTTTAGTTGTCAGGTAGTTTAGAAGTGAGTTAAAGAATATGACAAACTGTTCACCATCAAATATAAACACACCACAGGCAAACAATTGAATGCAAAATATATTAAAGTTGAGGGCATTTTTATCATCAGAATAACACCTTTCAGCCTGCATTTGCCTTCTTTTATTGAGTTCTTCTCAGCTATTCATGGATGCACAGATGGCACCAGCCTACAGGCCCATTATGCTCACAGATGAATCTAAGCAAGGTACTTAATTGGCATGGTTTCATGTTCGGCTGCAGCGTGGACAGGACTGGAGCCTCTGCCTGCCGGAGAGGACACCGGGGAGCCGTGTCGTCTACAACAAACCCTCCTCGCTGAACATTATTGCCCCGTCGCTGTGTGAGAGAGAGAGTGTGTGCGGGTCTGACAGGGCTGCCTCTCCCCAACTACACCACACCACGATCCGAGTTACAGAAGAGGCTTTCGACTCAAGCCTCCATCCGCCATTTTCAGCAGATTGAAAGCAGGTAGAGCGCAAAAATCACAAGTCCCCGGTCACATACAGCAGGTAAGTGCGCGTGTGAGTAGCCTGAACCCAAAAAAACACCCTACGACAGGGAGCATTGAGGGAGAAAAACCACCTTACTCCGGCCAGCATCGGGAAGAATAAGGGGAGCGGACGGTGTGCCTACAAGGGTAACAATAAACTGCATCCTCCAGGCGCTGCACGGTTCACACACACACGTTCATTTCTTCTGTCTTTGTCAACTTTTATGATGCATAACGCTTTTAAAAATCCGCTTTACGCACACACACACACGTACACATTGCAGCCTCTCCATTTGTTGCCTGAACTTCAGCTTGAGAGATTTAAAAATGTCTGATCACAACTCCAGCACCAGCGGATTACACTGGAGAGGATAGAATCAAATAAACCTAAATGAACTGTCCAGTAAAAAGTTCAAGCATTTTATCCTTTGTTTAAGAAGATGATAAATACCCTCAGCTGGAGCACCAGGACTCTGACAGTAAGGTTTATTGTGTTGGCTTTGTGAGCTCTATCTGCCTCTGAGATGATATAACATCATCAGTAAGTCAAGAGACAGTTTAAAAGGTCAAAAGATGTGCAACTGAAACCATGTTGAAGACATATTTGTTTTTATTCATAAATTCAGTGTGATGTGTGAGCCCAGCCCCATGACACATGGGTCAGCTTATTGTGCTCCTGAACAATTGGCTTTTCTGCCAGCTGGGACAAAAAGCAGGTTACTAAAGCACAGCCAGTGTCTGTGATGGAAACGTTTAGAAAAATCCTTATTTCCAGTCATGCAAGAAACTTTTCTGATGATTGATTAGTTGTTTGAGCCTTTGTATTAGCAACAGTAAGCTTCTCAAACTGCCAAGATGTCATCCTTTAAACACTGAATATCTTACCTATAACATATTTCAAAAACCTGAATAAAAGTCTTTGCGTGCTTTAATACCAACTTGTTTATTTGACAAGGACATAAGACATAGCTTGATATGTAAAATACAAAGTAGATGCAGTGCATGCAGGTTTCTAGTCATGGCTAATTTGCAACTCCTGTCCCTGGTTAGGCTTTTAGAATTAAAACTGTAAGTGTAAGATTACTGAGCATTAAGTAACATATACAGTAAAATACAACTAAGTCAAAGAGAAGACCACAATAAGAACAGAGACAAAAAACAATTAGCAGTGACCATGTTATTGAAGTATGTGGTCTGTGTGCGGTTGTCCCTATGTGTACATGTCCACACATGTATGTCCAAGCATTGTGCTTAACGCATTTATATGTGTGATCAAAGATTGTGGCCTTCACAATCACTGCATTGCTTTACATGTGTGTTAAAAACCTTAAGTTCTGTCAGTTTTTTAATTTCAGATAGTAATGCATTCCACAGTTGTATCCCTCCTGCTGAAAAGGATGATTGACCAAATGTTGTTCTGCGGTTCGGTGCTCTACAGTTTCTGCTCGTTACACCCCTCGTTCTGATTCCACTACGTTGTTTGTTTAGTTTAGTTGACAAAGAATTTCTGATGCTTGGTTGTTCACACACTTAGACATTAGTTTTAAAAATGAAAAGTTTACAAAACTGTCAAAACTTACTATGTTGTATTTCTGTAGAATTAGGCAGCAATGCCATCCAACATCCATTACTTTCAACACCTGTTTATATAATGATCTAATGGGTGTAATTGTTGTTTGGCTGGCCTGACCCCACAAGGTTCTACAATATGATAAATGGGAAAATATCATGTGAATATCAATATGAATTAATGTGCCGCCTTGAGGGTATAAATTAGAGATCATTTGGCATTCATGACATTCAAGAAATATCATCCAGAATTTCACATCTCATACAGTAAATTACACAACATGCATTTATGCAGAAATCTGAGAGAGCTGCACGGCTGACAGTCTAATTTAAGATTGTAGGATCTTTACCCCTTATTGGTGCTGTGCTTAGTTTCCCTCGGGACTTATCTTTGGGGTTTCTGACATTCTGTAGGTAAAGCTGGAAACAAATTCACAGTGAAAGCAATTATTAGTTGCAGCCTGCATTGATTAACGAAGTTAATCATAGGCTGCACTTCTTGTTGCTGTATTTATGAAAGGGGCTTTACAGTGATTTTAATCATAGGCTAACGAGAGAGGGAAATATCGTCAGTGTGCTGTTTACTTGTAGAAGAAACACACAACTTTCATGATGTCCATAAGCACTAGGGGTGCGGGAAACAATCAGTACAGCGTAGTATTGCGGTATTTTTGTGTGGCAATATCGTATTGTCACACAGTGCCAAGTGTTGATTTTTAAAAATTATATAAATTATTAATATGACATACAAATTAAATTTTAGGTAGCCTACTAGAATCATATAATCAATTGTTTTTTTAGTCCACTAGATACATTTTACTGCTGCTGGGGAAAAAAATGGCTGAGGTGAGATGAATAGACTGAAAACTTTATCTTATTCAGTACAACAGATGTTGACAAAGTTTTCCTTTGGGAACATAATTTACAATTGAAAAAAGGTAATAAATCACAATATATTTTATTCCAATACTCAGCGTATTCCAACGTATTTTAAATCGCAATAATATTGTATCATGACTTAAGTATTGTGATAATATTGTATCATGGATTCTCTGGTGATTTCCACCCCTGTGGGGTCAGGACCAGTGTGGAATAAGTCATAGTAAATTCTGTTTTTATCTGTTGTCAGTTTGATGCAGAAAACCTCAACACTTCAAAGGAAGGTTGTATTAGACAGTTGGTCTTTTGCCGTCACTAAGACCCAGAAATTAATCTTCATTATGAATTTGCTTTGAGAGCATCCATTCAAGTGTGCTGCAACTTTTTCACCACTTACTTTACTCCATATTTAAAGTCGATGTGACAGTGCTCCTTTAAGAGTGGGTGCCCGCTGTCAGGTAGAAATATCTACTTTTTGCAGTCTGTTAAATAAGGATGTTATCTCAACGTGATTGATTATATTTGCATGATTATATTTGACATTTTCACAGGGTTTTGATGCAAACATTTCATGTGTTGTAGATCATGGCCATTACTGGAGGGACAGTGGAGACACTTGATGAAATTCCAGCTCATGTGTGGAAAGGTCTGCCCGACTGTTTGACTCTTGGACCTTCTGCTATAAATCAAAGCCGTGTCGGTGAGTACAAAAGTGTTGGTCCTGTTTTTTTAAGATAGATACAAACGGTGAACAGCATTAACATGCTGTTCACCGTTTGTATTTCACTGATGTACAACTCTAAAACCGACTTCCAGCAGCCAGTGATAGTGGATTGCAATGAGACCGGAGTGAGCTGGAAAATGGAGAACTTTTATCACAGTTGGGGATGATCAATCAGTGTAAACAAAAGAGAACTTGAATGTTTGCTGTGTCACAATGCTTTCAGTGTTTTCTACAATGCCTCAGACACACTTAACTACCCTCAAGTCTGGTAAACACCCATAGTTTCGACTTGCTTTGTTCCACACTGACCCCCGAGGAGGTATACTGACATATCCACACATGCAAGGAAACAAACAGAAAACAACAATTGCAGTTTTTGCCCAGGGATTGAAATCAAACTTGAAAATACAATATAATAAAGAAGAGAAAGATAAGAAAAAATAAATAATTCGTGATCATTTTAAAATCTTTTAAATAAGTACACTGTTTTGGAACATGGTCATCTACTTACCTCTTCTTTAAAACTAGCAGATTACGTTTACCACACCTAACTTTAGGCTGATTATGTTTTTCAAAGGTTCATGCTTAAAGGTCCAGTGTGTAGGATATAGGTGGATATATTGGCAAAAATTTAATATATTATAATAAGCATGATTTCTTTAGTTTATAATCACCTGAAAATAAGAATTGTTATGTTTTTGTTACCTTAGAATGAGCTGTTTATATCTACATAGGGAGCGGGTCCTCATATGCAGAGATCACCATGTTGCAATGCCATGTTTCTACAGTAGGCCAGAGTGGACAAATCAAACACTGACTCCAGTTAGGGCCATCTGCGTTTTCGTGTCGGCCACCTGAGTTAGAAGCTCCAATGTGACGAGCAGCATTGGAAAAACACTGATTTTTCTAACATGCAACGGCTTTATTTGGCTCTTTTACTGGTTTAAATTGCTGGGCCAGTTTGTTTTGGAGAGGAGGAGGCCTCTGTAAAATCCTCATGAACATCTGGATCTTAAGTTAGCAGAGAAAAAAAGGGAGCATTAGCAGGTGCTGGGCTAGTGGCTTGCCTCCAGCATGCCAAACAGTGTCGGGGGAAACACTGATTTGTAATGTGAAACTTCTTTATTCAGCGTTTTTACTGGTTTAAATCACCTGGTTCGTTTGTTTTGAAGAGGAACAGACCTCTGTGGATTAATCGGCTCCTGGTTAAAATATCCTAAACAGTGAACACTCAAGGTTGAGGTGTTTCAGCTGGTTGCAATCTACAATCTTCAGTGCCAGATGCTATTAAATCTCCCTACATATTGCACAGTTTATCTTTAACCCTGTGTACAAAACGTGCTGTGAATAATCTCTAGTTATTATAAACCTTATCATGCCAGTCTTGAAGATCCACATTCTTGAGTCAAGCTCAAGGATCACCTTTGTTAAAGTCAAACACAGTACAGGATGTCTCTTTTTGGGCACCACTATCTAAATGTACCGAAAATTCTACATATTTTTATGATACAAAGATACAAATTTCAACGTGTTTAGTGCTTTAAAAATCTAAAAAATACCAACTGTAACAGGTGTAAGACGTTTTTCCATGTTTTATTTTCAGGTGTCTGGGCCACTCGGGTCATTCCTAAAGGCAAGAGGTTCGGCCCATTTGTAGGAGAGAAGAAGAAAAGGTCCCAGGTGACGAGCAATGTGTACATGTGGGAGGTATGTTAGCGGCTGCTCTGTTGGCTTTGTTCCCTAAAATAATCTCCTCTACCTTTCTGTGATGTGTAGTCACTGCATAGCTAAAACGAGCCCAGCTACATTCTGTATCAAGTGCAGCACCCACATTTCAAGTGACATAATCTTTTGTTACCTGAAAAATGTGTATGATGAATTAACATAAACATGCCAAGGCACAGCTGCTGTTCTGGGCAAAGGTGCACCCATTCAGTGCTCCTGTCCTGTGTCCTGTAGGTTTACTTCCCATCGCGGGGCTGGATGTGTGTTGACGCCACAGACCCCATGAAGGGGAACTGGCTGCGTTATGTGAACTGGGCACGCTCCAGTGAAGAGCAGAATCTTTTCCCCCTGGAGATAAACAGAGCCATTTATTACAAAGTTTTACGGGTAGGTCAAACACACATTCATATAGCCTATGGGTCCTACAACCAGAGGCACATGGTCTGAAATATAGTGAATAAGTGGATGAAAGAAAAGTCTTCTGGGGTAAGGAACACTAGTCTGCCTTCAGACTTAAAGGAATACCTCACCCACAAAATGACTGTTTCCAAATAAATTTGTGAAGAATACTTTGTTTTTCTTGCATACCTCCACAGAAAATGGCGACCATATTGGATTTATTGATTGACTTAAATCTTACTGTTTAAACTGAATTTAAAGTTGGTTATTTATGTTCTCTTCAAAGCCAGACTGCCATGGTTTCTTAACCAAAATGTTTATGTTTGGAAAGTACTGAGCATATGACTGGATAAATTAGACTTCGATAATACTACATGCAGTCTTTTTGGCCATTTTCTGTGGACGTGTGCGAAGAAGAACAAAGTTTTCTTTGTGAATTCAAAGTAATATGACATTACTAATTGATTTAAAAATCAATGGTCGTTTTTTGGTGAAGTATTCCTTTAAATTGACACCTAATAAATACGCTTAGTTGTCAGATTCAGTGCAGTGTGTTTCAGTGGTGATGAACTGGACTGCATTATACTGAAATGTGTTTGAAGTTTTTCCCCCCTCATATATTATATTATATCAATACAATGCTGTCCAGTTCAATACTACTATAGACAACAACCTCAGTAATAAACATGTAGTTTGATTAATACCTCTCCATTAGTTTCAGTCAAAACTGAACATTATGTTTGTAAAGCTAGAATTCATGGCCAAGCTTTTACCTAATAATAAAGTGGCCAGAAAGTGTGTGTTAATGATGCATTCACCTCATAAATCATGACACACTTCTCTCCCCTACATAATGGCATTAGCTGCTTATGATATTTAAAATGTTGCTACTGATGTTGCTGATTCTGGCTCTGATATGACTTAAACTCTGGTGTTGTCTAGCCCTAATTTTGAATGCAGAACTTTTAGGGCGCTTGTAACAAAGTATTTTCATAGTGTCGTATCAGCACTGTTACTTGGGTAAAGGACTTGAATACTTCTTCCACCACTGGTTGAAACTGCCTGTTTGAAAACATTACCTGTGATGTGTTTGTGAAGCTTAACACCCATTACGATTCAGGTACATTTAGAAAGTGGTTAAATGCAGTTATGGTGACCACTACACATGCCACCCAAAATTGTGCACCATTAGAGAATATCAGAATCACCTTTAGTGGCAAAATGTATGTACGTATACAAGGAATGTGACTCTGTTTTTTGCACCTGACTGACACAGTAATAGATATAACAGCTAGGAACATGGACAACAAGCTGGACAAATGGTAATGCGAAGACGGTCATATTATGGAAATAGGTGTTTATGCAAATATTATGTAGATACATATAGAAAGCAGCAATGACCAACAGTAAGAGTAAGAGACAAATAAAACATCCATGTAAGTAAAACGTTTTGTAAGTTGTAAACCAGGGGTCTGGGACCCTTAGGGGGTCCTCAGACTTACTGCAGGGGGGCTGCCAAATTATTGTTTGTTCATTTTTGGCATGCTTTTTCTCCAAAAATTAAAACATGTCTGATAATGCATGTTAAAATGCATCCAACATCAGCCTATTCATAAAAAAAGCGAAGGAAATCCCAACCCATTTAATTTACAGTAGACATTAATGATAGTATTACATATATGGATCTGTCAGTAGTTATTATTTTAATAGCTTAGTAATAAAAGTATGTTCATACACGGCACTTTAGCTCACCTTGCATGTTATTGTAGGCTAAGTTTAATATGTAACTCATGTTTTTATGTATAAGAGGGGGTCCCAGCTCCGTCTCTCTCTCAGCTCAGGGGTCCTTGGTCTGAAAAAATATTTAAAGCCCCCTGTTGTACACTCTACAAACAGTGCAAATACACACTGAATGGATATAGCTGGACTGGATGCTTATGTACAGTATGTGCATGTCCATATCCTGTGTATATACACAGTGTGTAGGATTACTGCAGACTATGGTGAAAACACTGTCAAATTCCATACCCCCCCCCCCCCCCCCCCCTAGACAGATAAGATGCACAGTGGCCCAAATATCCCCCTTGCCTCTCAGCAAGCCGGGCTGTGATTGGTGGCCGACCTCATCTCTCATTGTTGCAGCCTATCGGGCCGGGAGAGGAGCTGCTGGTGTGGTACACTGTGGAAGACAACCCTGAGATAACAGCTGCACTGGAGGAAGAAAGAGCCAGCAGTCTGAGCAGGAAAAATTCACCCAGGGCGAAGCGAGGTGAGGCCTTACTTACTCCTACCGAGATGTGCTCGGGTTTCTAACCTCCCGACGAGTGTGCTGCACACTCGCCACACCGAACTTAGCCACGAATTGATTTTGTGTGCAGCCCAGTCGAAGTTGTAACAGGCGAGCTAGCTAGCTACGAATGAAGGAAGGAAGGCTAGTGGTGGCTAACGTTAACGGCTGCGATGTGTGGGGCTTTTCTCTACTTTCATACCCGACCCGAAACTCGTCGTCGCGGGCAGATTTAGCTCCAAATAACGACCCGTGAGCCGACTCGTTCCCGTGAAATACAACAGCTAGCTGTTAAAGGAGCATCTGGGCAACTTTTTAGCAGCTTTTCCTCCTCCTCTGGGTCCTGACGTTGTCGAGGATGTGACCTTCCTTGAGTTCCTAAAGCATGAAAGCCATCCATCGGCGAGCTTCTCCTCTTGATGATGGCCTAGCAGGTTAGCTAACTAGCCAGCTGGTTTATCCAAACTGCAGGCTAATTAGGGCGCAGGTATTGGATAACGACATAAAATATAGCTGCTATATGGTGTGAAGAGTGTTTAAAATTACCTTACACGTCGGTTTGAGTCCAGAATAACCAGTTCATCGAGTTGACAGACTTGGTGTTGAATGCTAGCATGAGGCTAAACGGCTAAGTCTGAACGCACGTATCCCAGTGTACAGGAACTGATGGCAAACTGTGGACTATATTATCAATAAAATATGATCATATCGATAAGGGGGCAAGACATTTAAAACGTCGGCACTCATAATAGGTAGGTGTAGTGTTGTAGCCTGGTTCGCTAGCTTTAACATTTCGTAACATCCAAACAGAATCCGATAATAACGCCACATAAACTTCATTACGTCAACAGCTAGTGTGTTTTGTTTTTGGTTTAAATAACAAAAGATAAATAACGTACAACCTACCAGCTATTTGAGAGACACAATCTGCATGGCTGTGATATGTCACTATTACTTTTTCAGTATGAACTTTGGACATAGTGTTTCCATGTTTCAGATCATGTGGTTAATTCAAACAGGACCTCAAAGAATAGGACAAATTGATAAAAATATACATATACAGTTAGTGTGATATCTGATCATGTCAGCTGTGTCCTGGTTTTGCTACTTGTTGTTTCACCTATCTTAAATCTTAGGCATGTGGGTGTCGTGTAGTGTGATGCAATGTGTGGCAAAGAAGAAATATTACAGTACAGAGTAAATAATATGCCAGCTAAATGCTTGCAAATGGCATTTAGCAACTCTGACTCTTTATTTAATTCAAATTAAGTAAAAACATGAGTAAAGGCAGCACACAGGAAGTCAAATCTGTCCATTTAACTCTTGACATGTATGAATTAAAGTTGAAAATAAAATATAAAGGCTATGAGCTACATATCCTTAGTTTTTATCTTTGAAATGTTGTTAACCTCATCTATACTGTCATATTTTTAAATGGGTTTTGTGTCATTTCTTGTAGCCTCCAGCCCATCATCTCTTTATACTGCAGTGCATTTGCTTTTGGCAGCGTTGTCCTGCAGTGCACCGCAAAGTCAACCTTGATAAAGTTAGCCTACCTACCCTGCTCGCTTCATCTTAATATCAATAATACCTAACCAGTGTATGCCAGAGGTGGTGTGCTTGCACAGTGACTGATGGATTAAAAAAAAAAAAAAAGACACAAAATGTGAGGGCTCATTGATTCTTAAAAAAGTGATTGGGTGCTTGTGTTGGTGCTGAAGATTTAGCAGAATGCCTGTGACCGTGCTGATCAGATGACTGACCTGCAGCATGTGTTGCTCTGGTATGAATTAGGCTCTGTAGGCCGGGTCAGGTGACCTTGTTGACACACTCCAATGATGAGGAGCTGCCAGGGAAGCCTCTTGAGTCAGACATGGGGTAGAAATTTAAATTAGTGATGCCTGGAAGCGCTTAATTGTGAATGCAAAGTGAGGCTGCTTATGATTTGGTGTAGAAACTTGCAGTCAGTTTTACTTTTTCACCTCACATTATCAGAGTCTTATTGACAATGGTTTCAGTGGTCTATTAATCATTTCTTAAACATTTGTTGATCTTTTTTTAGCATCACTCCCGAAGGCAATCTAGAACTTTAACCCCAGAGCATGCTTTTTAGCCAGAAGGAAATAATAATGCTCAAATAAACATTTACCATATTCTCACCACATTACAATAACTGCTCTTAAATAATTACTTTGTTATCTTTGTCGGAGCATTGTTGAGGATGATTTCTACACTTTCACTTTTCATTTAAAACCTGTGTTTACTTTTGATGGAGCTTGATACAAAGCATTGCATGTGTTTGTACTTGCAGCCAGAAGAAAGCTGCTGGAGCAAGCCAGACAGGCTGGTTTGGGTGGATTCAAGAAAACACGTGTAGCCAATCCTACTGTCAAGGAGATGTGGGATGGGGAAGAAGGTAAGGTGACTTATAGTTCTGGATAATCAGCATATTATTATACTTCCACATTATCTTTCATTGGACATGTCTAAGGTAGTTAAATGTAAACTGTGTACTGAAATGACTTAACATCACATAACTTGATTGATAAATTGTTTACAGGTCTGAAGGAGGAGGATGAGAGGCCATCCACCTTAGGGCCATCCCAGGAACCCCAGGAAACCCATCCCTTAAGAAGCACTGTTCACAGAGATGTGGAGGACATGTCAGCAATGATGACGGACCAGGGAAATGGGGAGGAGGAGGAGGAGGAAGAGGAAGAAGATGAGGAGGATGCTGATGATCTGGAGGAACCAAGTGAAGTACAGCAGCAAACTGCACAGCATTCATCTGCGGTGGATTCCATGCAAAATAAGCAGCCTGGCTCAGCGCTGACACGTGAAGAAAGCCATAAGGATTCGCAGGGAAAGTTGGAGTCAGAGGTTGATCCTGAGCTTGACCTTGACCCCGACCCTGATGGTGATCTTGAGGGAGATCCCCATGGGGAGTCGTTTCCCTGTCAGCACTGTGAGCGCCACTTCTCCACCAGGCAGGGTCTGGAACGTCACATACACATTCACGCCATCACTAACCAGCAAACGCAACTGTTCAAGTGCCGGTACTGCAATAAATCCTTCGGCTCCCAGGTGGGGCGGCGGCGGCATGAGAGAAGGCATGAGAGTGGGCATAAGAAAAGGCCTGGCTCTCTGGCAGGGACTGCCAGTCTACTTAGTCCTGCAATGCAGACTGATGGTTCAAGTCCTGACTGCACCAGCCCAACAAGTCACTATATAGCCATAGGGTCCCAGTTTACAGGAGGACCTCTGCACAACTCTGAGATGCAGAAAAAGGAGTTGGGGCCTTATGCTGACCGTCCCTTTATATTGGATGAAAATGGGGAATCGAAGGAACTCCATCCCTGCAAGTACTGTAACAAAGCATTTGGCACACACACCAACATGCGCCGGCACCAACGCAGAATACACGAACGGCACTTGTTACCAAAAGGAGTTCGCAGGAAAGGCATGCTGCTGCAAGAGGCATCAGTGCAGCAACAGCAGCAACCCGATGAATCTCCCAGCACCAGCCCTCCGCCCGTCTACGTGCCCAGTGCAGACACAGAAGATGAGGTAGACAGGGATGATTACGCAGTTGACATATCCAAAAACATCTCTGAGAATCTGAGCTTCTACATTGATGGCAAGATTGTGTCCACCAGTTCGGTGAGCAGCTGTGAAGTGATAGAGGTGGACTCGAGGTCTGCAGCGCTGTTCGGGCTGGACACAGTCATCATCAGCCCAAATCAGATCAGTCAGGCGCTTAAGGTGGAGGGTCGAACGAGTGCTGCAAAGCAAGTCTCCAATGTTGGCCAGCCTGCAGCAAAAAGAAGAACGTCTACACCTCCACTTGTTCCCAGCCTCAAAGTGGAGACAGAGTCAGCATCTTTCACAGCTTCTTCATCATCTTCTTCATCCTCTACATCTTCCTCATCTAACTTGTTAGTGGGTGGACTGTTCCAACAAGCTGCCGATTCATCAGCATTTCAACGAGAGAAAACAGTTTATCTCTCACCTAAGCTCAAACAGCTCCTTCAGACCCAAGACATTCAGAAATCAACCATTACTCTGATAACAGACAGCCATAGACTGGCCTCCCCGCTGTCAGTCACGCCTCTGCCAGGAGCTTCAGGCAGGTTTAAAAGGAGAACATCCTCACCCCCTTCATCTCCACAGCTCAGTCCTGCATGTAAAACAGAGAGCTGTAAATCCGAAGTGGTAAGCTCATATGCCCTTAAGGTGCCAAAGCTCGAAAGCCACAGCACATCACCTCCTGGGAGCCTGCTGGACAAGGAAGACAGAGACGGCCCGAGCCTTTCTGGAAATAATATGCAAGGCCAAACCTCATCTAGCAGTGGTGGGAATTCCTGTAATCAGCAGCCCTTGGATCTGTCGAACTCAGTCAGTAAGAGGAGTGACAGCTTGAACAAGGTGCTTGGGGATTCAGCTCTTGATTTAAGCTTCCATCGGAAGAGCAATGTTGAGCCTGACTTAAAAGGAAGTCCAGCACCACAGCCACTGATAAAAAAGAGAAAGCCCAACACCAGCATGCTTGAAAAGGTGCTTATGAATGAGTATTTAGGTCTGCCTTTGACAGCGGAGGAGGGCCCCTTGCCCTTAGCGAACCTAAGTTGTTTCCATTCTCGCTCTCCAAATGTTGCGTCAGAGTCTGCCCACCCCTCTCCACCCTCTTTGACCCCTGTCACTATGAACCCCTCTTCCCCTGGTAACTCCAGTGTGACATCCCCGACACCGCCTCCCCCTCTACTACCTACTATACCGTCTCCACCACCTATGCCGAGCTCTCCTCTTTCTCAGCCATCAGACTCCTCTGCACTGAGACCTCTGCCTGTCCTCTCGCCAAAAATGTCACCAAGATCAGTTGAACCCAAGCCCCCGTCAGGCTCAGAGGAGAATTTGTTCGCTGAAGAAAATGAAGACGAGGATGAGAGCCATATCTCACAGCCACTGGACTCCCCGAACACTCCACTTAAAGACCCCTTTAACAGTTCAACGATATCAAGTCCTTGTGAGCCGACATCAGTAGATCTGCCCGCTACTGAAGAAGATGATTCTCAGACTGCAAACTTCAACAGTCTGCTAAATGGCAACATGAACCAAAATCTAGACTCGGTTACGGAGAAATCTCACTCTGCTCTGTCACCCCAGCCAGAATCATCCTCTTTCTCATCATCTCCTCCTCCATCACATGATTCATCCCCATCACTTGTTTCCCTCCCTCAGATTAAGATAAAAGACGAGCCTCAGCACTGCATAGATGAGCTGCCAGCCATGAATCATGCACCTCAGGATGGCGTTGACTCTTCACCTCAGCCTGCTGCTCCTGATAAACCGTCTGATAAAACCTCTGAGGCAGAGGAAGTCGACTCGACATACTGCAAGACTTTTGTGTGTAATGTCTGCGAGGAGCCATTCAACTCCATCAAAGAGCTCAGTGGACACATTGCCGAGCACGCTGCAGATTGGCCGTTCAAATGTGAATTCTGCGTGCAGCTGTTTGGTGACGCTCCAGCCCTGCTGGCTCACCGGTCAACACTACACGGAGTGGGCAGGATCTTTGTGTGCTCTGTTTGTTCCAAGGAGTTTGCGTTTCTCTGTAACCTCCAGCAGCATCAAAAGGATCTGCATCCAAACGAGACATGTTCGCATACCACTGTCGAGAGTGGCAAGCTTAGGCCACAAAACTACACAGATCCTTCCAGAGCCAAAGAGGAAAGCAGTCCCTCAACACCAGCACCAGAGGTGACTGATGAAGCTGCTCCACACAGTGACACTGTTTTAGAAAAATCAGAGCCTGATGTCAATGGTAATCATTCAGAAGATGGGACAGAGGACCCCAATGAGGAGCTGTACACTACAATAAAGATCATGGCCTCAGAAGGAGGAAAGCCTAAAGGCCCAGATGTTCGCCTTGGCATTAACCAACACTACCCCAGTTATAAACCACCCCCTTTTCCTTATCATAGCCGTTCCCATGCTGGCTCTGTGGCCTCGGCTACTAACTTCACCACCCACAATATACCACAAACTTTCAGCACTGCCATTCGCTGCACCAAGTGTGGCAACAGCTTTGACAACATGCCCGAACTGCACAAGCACATTTTGGCCTGTGCCAATGCTAGTGATAAGAAGCGTTACACTCCCAAGAAAAACCCCATCCCCCTCAAGCAAATAGTGAAGAGTCCAAACGGAGTTGTGTCACCCACAGCAGCCATCGCAGGCCAGAGTCCTTTCCGTAGAATGGGTCAGCCAAAGAGACTTAACTTTAATCAAGATACTGGTAAAACAAAAATGAGTGCCCTCAGTAAGAAGAGAAACCAGCTTGTCCAGAAGGCGATTTCACACAAAAATAAAGCTGTCACTTCTGCAAAGAAGGGTGCCGTTAAAGTTGAACAAGAGCAGGCCTCTAACGTTTGCCCCCACTGCAGTCGCGAGTTTACTTACCCTGCAAGTCTCAATAAACATATGGCAGTCAGCTGTCCCAAGAAGCCTGTTGTTAAAAAGGGCAAAAAAGCTGTAGCAGAGGTGAAGAAAGAGGCGGTGTCTGTGGTAGATAAAAACACAAATCTTAAAAAGAAAGCCTCAGACTGTGAAACACTGCACATGGAGTCAGAGCCTAAACCCCTGGGAAAGACCAGAGCTCGTAGCTCCGGTGCAGCAGACCCTGAACCCACCCAGACGAGCAAAGGAAAAACCGCTCTTACGGCGGGCCGAATAAAGAGGCCTGCTTCGTTCCCAGCACCAATCCCTGTTCGCAAAAAAGCAAAGAAGGGCCAAGTTCAGTCTCTACCTCCCACTCCGTCAGCCCCTGACACTCCCAGTGACACTCCCAGTGACACTGCACAACAACGGCCAGCCATGAAAATGCAGCGTATGGGTAAAGAGGCAGCACCCAAGAAATTAGCAGAGGCCAAATCACCACCGACACCACAGCTGAAGAAAGAGGAGCGGTTCTCCCTTCGAACGAGGGAGAGAGTAGGTGGTCCAGTCACCAGGAGCTTACAAATGGCCAACGCAGCTCCTTCTGCTGAGGTGAAAACAGAGGAGCCACCGATTCAAGAGCTAAAAGAGACTCAGGTGAGACATCGCACTGTTTGGTTTTCTGACTCTCTTGCTTAGTCTCTCTGCTGAGGCTAGACAGATAAATTGGCCAGGCCAGTATTAGTGTATTAAAGATATATTGATGTCACCTGTATATGCCAGCTTATAGAATACAGAATTGCTAAAGATTTGTGTTAGGCAGTTTAGTAAGTGTCTTTATGACATAGGTTGTTCACCATTTTTTTATTTGTAAAATGCCCAACTTATTTCATATCATGGTAAAAATTCTTTGATAACAATTAGAAACCTCATGAAAATGTTTATAATCTTTGCTGTTAAGTTAAATGAACAATTTTAATAAAACACTGAAATATCTAAAAGTCAGAAAGCTAAAAGTAGGGTTTTTTCCTCTAAGCACATGAAAAGTTAACATTTTGGAGGACATTGTTTTCACTGGATGTGTATATGTGATTATGTTTAAAAAAAAAAAAAAACTTTTGCTAATACAGCAACGTTTTTTATAAAGCTCTAAAATATTAGTGTCATTATCTGTCTCAGAAATCCAGCCTCAGTTGGGCTGCTTAATATCCTGTTTAATAACCGTACTGTTGGACATCTAAATTTTAAATTTATGACCTAATTACACGCATACTCATGTGCCATGTGTTATAAGTTTTATTTTGTGCTATTACTGTCAGATTTTGCAACTCTAGGGCTACAACTAACATGTTATTTTCATTTTATTTTCAGTTTTTCTGCCACATTTATGTTCTTGATTTAGTTGATAAGTATAAAAACGTCAGAAAACAATGAAAAATGTGCATCACAGTTGCATGGAGGCCACAAAAACATCAGTCAGATGTCTTGTTTTGTCCAACCAACCATCCAAAACCCCGCCAACTCAGTCAGCAGGAGTGCTAACATAATTAAATGTAAATTTCTCACATGTTAGAACCTTAAAACATCAAATGTGTTCAAGATCCCCATTAGCTCTCACATTGCAGCAGCTATTCTTCCTGGAATCTACAGTTACATGGCGACAATAGAAAAAATACACAACACAATACACTAACATAACACATCATATGCATGTTTACTGTAAATAACACAAACAGTTGACACATTTTAAATGGTTAATGTACATGCACTTGTATAGTGCCTTTCTAGACATCTGACCACTCAAAGTGCTTTTTACACTACGAGTCACATTCACCCATTCCCACACACATTCATACACTGACGGCCGAGGCGACATACGGTGCCACCTGCTACTCAGTTTCTAACACACTCACACACCAGTATCAAGGATACTCCGACTTGAACTGATGTGGGGACATTTAGTGTGGTATTTTTGTTTTAAAAATGCTTAAATTATCAAAATTGCTGCAGATGAATTTTTCATCAGTCAACTAACTAATAGTTGCAGCTCTGTGTTGGTCAACTCTGTGTTTCTGGTGTGTTACAGGAGGTGCCGATGAAGTGAGCCATGTGGACACTGTTGAGCTCTCCCTGGGAACACGGTGCTCACCTCTCAGGCAACACTCTGGACTAATCAAGGCACTGACAGCACTGAGGTCGACCTCTGTGGTGGGCTCATTCACTCAAAACATGTGAAGTCTGCTTCTCTCAACTGCCTTTGCTGGATTTAAGGAGGGAACTCTCTTTATCTTCCACCGATCGTATGAACTGAACTGAGCCTCGATTTTTAGCCAGCCTTGCAAAAACAAAAAAAAAAGAAACTGTAAATGACAATGAGTTAATATATACACTATGAGTCATTACTTGACCCAAAACAGTAACATTAGGGCTCCGTTATGTTGGAAAGCTGATAATATTGCAGATGGCAATCATGTATCAGTTAGGGTTAGGGAAACTTGTTTATTCTTTCGTTCTGTTTTTTCCCCATTTGGTTGTTTAGATTTTTGGATGTTTCCAGAGTCTCTTAATGCATGTGCAGAATAGAGTATGAAATAGATTAAGCCAATTTCCATGTCTCCCAGCGGGCACCTCCTTCCGTTTATACATGATTTGCAAAGTATGTATGTTTGATTTAAAATTTCTGTAGTCGTTATATTTGTAGAATATATCTTATTGGCATATTTTTGTTTGGGAAACAAAAATGAAAATGGCAGTTTACTGCAACAATTGGTCCTCAGGAACACTGTATATGTGTGTGGTAAGTATGTGTATGGTTCTAGTTGGATGTGTGGCCCGACAGCTATTCCTTTGGATAAATCTCAAGTACGTCTCATGTTTCTACTTGCCTTCTCATACTCTTGTTTATCTGATGTCGGCAGGTAATTCCAATTGTAAAAATGGTGGGAATTATGTTGTAGTCTCCTTAAAATAATGTCCGTTTTCAGAAGAACTTTTGATATCACTCATTCAGCCCAGTGTTTCGTACAGCACTTTAAAACAAACTGCCAAAATTTCTAGCCACATCAGTAAGATTGGCTTAATTAAACGTTGAATAATGGAATGTATTCAGGTCTGTCGCACTCTGCAGACACTGGTAATTTGCATCAAATTGGTGCAAATCATTCATCTAATCTTAAATATTACTTTTACAGCCAATACATCTCTAAATTGGTTGTATTTGTTAAGCAATTTGACACATGAAAATGGCACATGAACCAGCTTTTATATGCCAAAATGCATGATAATTTACTCGAATCCTCAAACAAAAAAAAGTTGAATGCAGCAGTGTTTTGTTTTTGTCCGTCGTAAGTGGACGTGTGAAAAGTTGTTTCATGTGTCGTTTTCCTCTCGAGCTATGCCACAGTAATTTAACAGTTTCTCTTCTTTCGTTTCGGTCAGTTCATCCAGTATGTGATAAAACCGTACCAATGAAAAGCTTCTTATCTTTTAGTTTAAAGTCTCCAGTGCTCACCCCACTTCTTGACCATATCCAGTTGTACCACAGAGATAGCAGACACACAGGCAGTGCTTAAACGCTTGTAGCATGTTACGGGAAAGTAAATTGAACAATAAGATTTGAAGCTAATTTATATTTCCACAAGAAAATCTTCATGTTTTGCCTTTCAGCATCAAGATTATGTATTTAAGGATGAACAAAGACAAAAATCCCGAATGACCTCAAGTAAAAACATTGCTGTAATTGACATAATAAAAAAAAAAGTTTTTCAATTTGTGTTAAGCTTTTATTGTTTTAGCTTACGGGGGTTTCCAATTCTAATCCATACTCCTGCGAGATGTGAGCATAAACACACAGAAATTCAATAGGTGGATGTGGTCTCTGACATCGATCCAGATCCATTTCAACCCAATCAATTTCTATCATTTATAGAAAAGGAGTTTTCAAGTTGATGATTTAATCTGTAATGTATTTCTACATTATTAGAGTTTACTGGTTATGTAAAAATCAAGATGTGGAAGTAGAGAGAACATGATTAACTGCACTCATAAGTGGCTCTGACTCCTTTCAGGCTATTTTAGTCACCGAGACCTTTTTTATTTTATTTTAATATAATGGATGTCCCTGCGGCTGTAATAAAGTTTTCCAGATTACATTTGCTGATTGCCTTCTCCTCTCACAGCCTGTCAGGGACCCTGCCAGATTATAAAAAAAAGAATTTTAGTTTCTGGTTTATTTGAATTCGATAGAAGGTAGTACTTGACATAAATCACATTTTAAGTCGTTGCCTTTACTCCGCAGGTCAGCGAGCTGCTACCGGGGAGGGCCATGGCCATCATCAGCTCGCTAGTTGCTGCGAGATCTGTATCTATTTTGGGAGCAGTGCACTTGTCAGGGAGGTTGATATGTGAGTCATACAGAACCTTAAATTCTTACCTCTGCTGTGAAGCTTCACTTTGTGTAGCTCGGCATGGAAGAGGGAACAAATCGTGCAGGACTAGTTTTTGATTCCAGATATTTGCTTCCATAGATTTATAAGGATATCACATTCAGTGAGGGAGTTTATATTGGAGACATTAATGTGTCAGATATACCTTTAACCCTTTGAAACCTGGAGCGAAATCACTTTTCTTGTGCTGCTTTCAGACGCCTTTCTCAAGTATTTAAACCTTTGAACCCTGAGCAAATTGGTGAGATTTCTTTCAAAAACATGAGAAAAAAAGGCAATGAGCAACTTGGTAAGAAATGTCCCAAAAATGGCAAAAAATAATACATTGAAAGAAGAAGAAAAAACCTAGAAAAAATGATGATGATTATGATTATGATTATTATTATTATTATTATTATTATTATTACATATTTAAAATTATGGTACAGAATTATTCAAAATTTTAAGCACTTTCTTGTTCATTTTCTTTTTTTTTTACTTTCTTGTTCATTTTCTTTTTTTTTACTTTCTTTTTCTTTTCTCTTTTAAAAAATTAATTTTCTTATTTTAAATTTTCTCTTTTTACCAATTTCTTGCAAACTTTTTGGGTCATGTCTTTCGTTGAGCATTCATTGCCTAAAGCCCTTTTTCCAGGTCATTTCCTTGTTTGTTTGTTTGTTTGTTTATTTACTTTTTTTTCTTCACTAATTTCCTGTTTTTAATTTCCTCTTTTAATTTCGTGTAGACGTTCTGGGTCATTTCTTCTTTCGTTGTGAATTGCCTTGTACCATGTTTTTGTGAGAAGTCAAAGCCAATTTCAAAGGGTTAAAGAACTTAAACATGTAAGACGTAACATTTTCTGTGAATATGAGCCTGACTTGGCATTTATTTTTTAAGCACCATATTGTAGCTTCAAGAAATGCGTTATCCCCCAAATGTAAGTGCATCAATTACTCACCCTGTTATGTTGAAATTTTGAAGAAAACTTTGTTCTCGCATGCCTCCATGGTGAATGAAGAATCTAAAAATTGATAAAAGTATTGTTGAATTTAAGTCATGGGGCATTTTAACGCTTTTAACAGCAAAACTATATCAAAACATCAGTTTACAAACTCTCACATAACTCGTGTGGTATAATCCAAGTCCCATTCATCCAGTCGTATGCACAGTACTTCCCAAACGGACAACTGAAAATGAATCTTATCTTTGCTCTCTTCAAAGCCTGACTCCATTTACCTTGCTGAACACAGGAGCTGCTGATATACTGCTGCATCTCTTTGTGTTTTTGTGTGACTTTGCTGAAACTTACTCTTTTAAAACTGATTAATCAAGAATTTTTTTCTGGTTATGGATTCTTCGTTCACCATGGAGGCATGTGCGAAAAGGTTTTCTTCCGAGTTTAATGCAACATGTGATGAGTAATTGACATACAAATGGTCATTTTTGTCAGTAAAGTGGTACTTTAAGGGTCTCATCGCTTTATATTGAGTTTCTTGTTTCCACTGACACAAATCACAGTAGGCCCACTGTCACAAAGGTAATGATGTTTTGTGTGCCTGCTTTTTGGGTACTGCTTATATATCAGTGTGCCCCCTTTAACGCCATGGCAGCAGCACATTAGTGTGTTTTTATTAAGAGAAAAAGCACAACAAAAGAGTACCGACCACATAAAAATCATAATAAAATTATATCACATATAAAGTCACATATGAAATAGCATTACACATTTAGGTCTACATAAGAAATAAACGGGACATAAAAGAATACTGAACCCTAATTCTCCTCCACAAAGCAATGACGTTATTATGTGGAAAATTAACTATCTCAGGATAAGTATCTGTATTAATAATTAAGTGCACACTTCTTAGCAGCTCTCAGCAACAGTAAACTTCTCCCAACTTTCAGTGTTTGTTAGTATAATTTATGTTTGAAATAAATCCAAAGTAAGGTGTGAACCTTCTGAACTGATAAATATTCATGAGATGCACCCAGCAGCTTTAAAAATAAACCTTTTCCCTGACAAAATAATGAAGTTAATAATACAACTGTTTGTTTTTTGGAATATCACCCACTATAAAAAAAAGAGGTTTATTAACCTGAATAGAAAAGAGGAGCATCTCAGAATCTGATGGCGCATCCATCCCCCTGAATACCTTTCAAGGTCTCATCTGGCGTGTGTGCATCTGCTGAGATTATTTTTGTCCAGACCCCATCCATCACACTCACGTAACATTAATGAGCTATCAAGCCCACCGGACAGACGGTGTGTAACAGAAATGTGCCCCTGGCACTGGGAACAAACTCAGGGAGCTGGGATGTGTTGTGAACTGGATCTTCACATGAGGCTATCATGTTGATGGATGGGGTTATGAATTAAATGCAATCTGTATGTTGGATTTGATCCACAGGCCGGATTTTTCTTTATTCGGAGGGATGGAGCGACGTGTTTATTTGCCCCAGTGCCATGATGGTGTACTTTATGGCTGGATGTAGTTTATGGGTATTCAGCTGTGTGGAGGGGTGGGCACTTGGAAGAGTGCTGCACCATACTCATGCTGTCAGGGTGAAATATCACTGCACTCTCTCTTGATTGCTGTGTACGGTGCTTCAGCCCTATTCATAAAAATGCAATTTCCATGCAGCTCTGTGCCCAGCTTGACGAAATAAACTACGACACACCAGAGAGGCAGATTTAAGGCGTGGAAGAGCGCCGAGGCTGCTTTAGGGGCTCGATGCTCAATTACCACATGCAGACGGTTGAGGACAAACATCCACTCCTGGGAAAAGACTCAACTTAGGGCTGGTAAGCACTAACTGAATCACAGAATATTTCAACACATAATAAGATATCAGTAACTGCATTTTGGAGATGACTTTTTTTAGTTTAACAAGATAACGCTGTTCTGTGAATACTTGTGTATTTCCAAATTTATTGATTTAAAATTAGATAAACTGGATTATTATTATTTATCTGCTACTTAAAGAAGTGGAAAAATAACACCAGGGACCAGTCCACACAAATTAATTTCGATCAGAATGATCCAAAACACTAGATTTGATCACCCGGATCTAGATACAATCTTCAATATCACCAAAACTGGATAACCAGTGCTCTAAATGGGACTGTTAATCACAATGTAGGCTACTGGCTATGTAAAGAACAAGCCAGCATGGGGTCACTAGAAGTTTTTTTATTTGAAGAGACAGAAAACAGCATGGGGGATGCAGTTATTAGAAACTACTACTTTTGACTGTCACTTTGGTAAAAATGATAAAATGATGAATGGAAGTTAAAATTAAGGGATTTTTGTTTGACATTGACAGCTCTTTGGAGGATTTCTTTGTTAAGACAAAACCTTTTTTACTTTACTGAAAGACTTAATAGGTAGTGAAATGCCAACTTTATCTGCTTTAACACTGTAATGGTTAAACAGATCAAGTGCAAAATATAAATAAATTAATACATAGTTGTCTAATTTAAAAGTCTTTTACATCGTGTTCCTGAAATCCACCCTGAATCCACCCTTTTCCTGGGGTTAGGATAATCCTGATTTTTTTGCATCAAAGGTATCCCAGTCTTTCTGAAAAGTTTCGAACAACACACTGAAGGTTTGATCCAGATCCAAACCAAAACTGGATACATGATCTAATTTGACTTCACAATGTTTTTCTTCATTGGACAGCCTATTTTCAATATTCGATCCAATCTGATATCTGAAATCCCTTCAGATTACGCATGAACATCTGGGCCAGGTTGAAGAGCAGTGTCTTGTTGCCCACTCAGGTTGAACATTTCAAGCCTGTTTCACCTCTGACCACACCTAGTATCACTTATAGGTGTGATGTGGTCTTTTGAACCTGTAACCACACCCAACAATGATGTCACCAGGTCCCGAAGTCAGGGCTGGAAGTTAGCTTTATTTGTCCAACTCAAAATCTACTTCCCTCTCAGTATATCACCATTTTTTTGGCTGGTGAGTGAAGCAAATCTAGCAGCAACTTGCATATTTTACCATCATTTCGCTGGTGCTGATGTCCAGCCGTGCCTGAAATATACCTGTACTTGACTGCAGCAAGGTGAAAAGCAAAGACTAGATTTTCTGGGGGAGTTAAGTTACTCTCTAAGCTAAATAAAGCATCAAAAACCCACTGGCTCAGGGCATCAGCTAGATCACCTGGTAGACAGGGTGCCCCATGTACAAAGGCAGTGTCCTTGTCGCAGCGGCTGTGAGTTCTATTCTGACCGATGGCCCTTTGCTGGATGTCATCTGTCACCCCCCCCCCCCCCCCCCCCCCCCCCCCCCTCCCCCTCCTTTCACTTTGAAGCTTTCCTGTCCAATAAGGCAAAATGCCAAAAATATAATCTAAAAAAACAAAACAACAGAAAACACTACTTTATCTGAACAGGGCCTAGAAGTCATGCTAGCAGCTGTGTGAGGCTGTCCTCAGACACAGTTGTGGTTTAAGCTAAATGCTAACAGTATGCTAACATGCTGATGTGAAGCAGGTGAAATGTATGTATGTAATTTGATTACGTTGCGACTGTTATCCCTCAGGATATTTAGCATTGGTACAATTTTATTTTGTGTTTTTATTTCCATTAGTTGTTAATCTGCTGTTGATCCTTGGGTTAATTAATTAATCATTATGACGATAAAATGGTGTGTCTTCAATATGCTTGCTTTATTTTTCTCTACAGAACTCAGAGATACACTAATATAAAACAGAGTCAGTCCTCACACTAGAGAAGCTGGATCCAGCATTTTTTGGGGTCATTTTTACCCATGTATTTAAATGATTAATTGATTTATCAAAGTTGCTGCAGTTTAATTTACAATAAATCAGCTACTCTTTTCAGCTCTAGTAAAAAAACGGCATTCTTCAAAGCCTTAAAACCTAGACCTAGTATTTTCTTTTTCTTCCAACAAAAGAGCAGGTTGAATGTAAGGAATCTGGATCAGACAGGTTCGCTGGTTTGAACTATTCCGTTATTTGTCTTCTAGAGAAAGATAGCCGTCAGTGACAGGAGACAGAGTGGGAGGGAATGACAGCTGCTCATACATGACAATATACAGCCTCCAAAAAAAACCCTCGCTCTGCCTAGACTTCCTGTTCAAAGAGAATGGCATTAAAACTGATGAAGACAGAGAGGAGATTTATTCTGCTGGGCATTAGTCTCCCAGACTTGAAAGTGAAGTTGCGTCTCGAGTCTTCTTCTTGTTTGTGAAACGCTGGCATTCAGTTTGACCTTAGCAGATTTTAGTTGTGTTTGTATGCAACATGCTGTTTGTTACATCTGACACTGTGATTTTGACTTAATTGCTACTTAACCCGCTCTGAAACAAACATATTAACATCACAGTTGTTTCATTTTATGCTTAAACACATGGTTTTGATGCCTCGCCATTATCCTTTCACCTGCAGAACCACCTGCTTAAGTCAACCGCTGCCCGAGCCTTCCTCCCAGCTCCCACTGTGGCCCATTGAGCGTCCTGCCATTTCCTTTCAAAACAGGAGGATGTGATGCGAGGATGTGAGTGCTGCGGTCAGGTCCCCGGTGAGCTCGCCTTGCAGAGCAGCGGTGTGAGAGATGGCTCCATGACAATGGGCTTCCTGGCAAAGTTTTCCCTTTTTCTTTCCTCGTTGCTCGGGAGGAAATCGGGTGTTTAACTCAGGTTTGCACACTGCAGAGCGGTTCGACAGTGTGAGGATGGCTTCAGTGTGATAACATGTCGGAGCCTCAGAGTCCTGTGGTAGAGGTCTCCATGCCAACCGCTGCACAATGGGCACAATATAGCTAACTCTGCCTTCAAGGCCTTAGAGGGTATTTTAAGATCTCGCGCTCATTTGATCTCATGACACTGTTCATTTTTTACGACAACACATTCATGTTAGCTGCAGTGTGTGGAGGGTGTTTTCACACACGCTAGTAAATCTCATTTTTTCACTGCTTCACCAGAGCTGTTGCACTACATAGCGAGGCAAGTAGGAGTTTATAGGAGTTATTTTTTCCAGTCGAGTATGAGCTAATTTTTATTTTATACTCAGCAGTTTTCTACAATTCCTTTTCAAGATGAAGCCTCTGGAAACCACCAGCTGTACCAGCCCTACTTTTCACTTTTTATTCAACCCCTCCACTTTCTCATACTCCTTTTTTTCCTCTCCTCAGCACTGGGGGAAGATGAAGCACTCGAGTTTGCTAGAATCTGTTTCCCAGCAGCGGCCCGAGCTTTAAGATGGATCGAGGGGATTTGCATGGGGTGGGGTGGAGAGAGTAAGAGATGTGAGAGAGAACAGGAGAGAGAGAGATGTTACTGCTGAGGCGCAGCAAATGAGGGCTGGTAGAGAGGGGAGGAGGGAGAGGGAGGAGAGAAAAGGGGGCATAGTCACACAGATCAGAAAACAACAGTCCCGTCCTGTGCCCAGGGGACAGACGCTGCTGTCTACTCACATTGAGAGTGAGCAGGGAGGAGGGAGGATTGACTTTTACCTGCTGTAGATGCGGCGCTCTCCCCTCGCCTCCCCTCTTCTTTGCTCTTCCCTTCAACCCAGCCTGTCTGGAGCCGCAGAGGACTGTCAGCCTGTACAGACGAAGCACAAGATCAGAGTGCTGGCAGAGCAACTGTGCCTACAGCTCTGCTACCTGCTCTACCACCCTGAATTACTCTCCCTCACACACGCACACCAAAATGCTCTCACAGGCACACATTCAGAGAACTTTCTCTTGCGCGCACACACTTATATGCTGACAAGCAGGCAGGCAGGCAGGCACACCCCCTCCCATTATCTGTGCGGCGAGCAATTCTGCTCATATTGGTGTGAGCAGCGAGGGGCTGTACTTCACTCCTCAGCAGCAGCAGCAGCAGCAGCAACAGCAGCAGCAGTAGCAGTAGCAGGACGGGTCCAGAGGAGAGCAGTCATCACCAGAGATCACACACCAGCTTCTACAACTGAAGGCAAGCCCCCCCTTTCCTCCCTCTTCTCCCTCTTATTTTTCCCTCTCTTTTCCTCTCTCCTCTTTTTTACTGTCTTCATGTGACGCAGTGTTGCTGACCTTCCCTCATCCCCCTCCTCTTGTCTCTCTCCTCAGCGTGTGCCAACGGGTAACCATGGAGGACACCCTCACCTGCAGCCATGCCACCTTCTCCCAGGTGTTTGGACGCCAGGGACAGCTCATGCAAGCCAGTGAGTAGCCCCTCAATTACACCTCCTGCCTCCTGACAAATCATTAGCCAGCTGCACATCCCGCATGTCAGCGTAACTGATCTCCACCCTCAGCATTTCTTCCCGATCCCATGCTCAATCTTATTACCATTTTAATTTAACTGATGCTAAGAGGCACGACAACAAGGTTTTTAAGGTACAAAAAGATGACCGTGTCATAGCTTAAATCTTCCTGGGCTGCTGCAAAGAGTTTTTTTTTTTTTTTTTGGGGGGGGGGGGGGGGGGGGGGGGGGACTGGGTTATTTTGGGAAGGATGATATGCGTGCTTATGTAAAGGGCAAGGAGAAATAATCATGTTTCGATTGTGATTGTGGTTGATGTTTCTGTTGTCTCTGCAAGTTCCTGAGGAGCTGGTTGGATGCCTTAACTTGTGTACTGTTGTGTTTTAAGGATGAGCTACAAAAGCATCTTTTTTCAGACAGTTTTCAGGTTGAACTTGGGGCTATGGCTCAGCTGTGTTCGGGGTCGCAATCTGGCAAACAGGGCTGTTTATGGGGACCTCAGCTGTTTTGTGGACTAGTTATTGTTTTGTTGACAGAGCAGGTTGATAGCAAAGAACATTTCTGCATGTTTTCAGTAATTTGATTGAATTCTAAAGTCGCTGATAAAGACATTTTTCACTGTCAAGCATCGAACCAACGAAACAGACTCTAGCTGAAATATATTCATAATGCAGGTGCACAGTATTAGTCAGGTTGAGTCTGACAGGCAGAGACACTATCAGAGATGCTCTCAGAGCTCAGACTGATAGCTGAATTATTGAAAACTGAGCCTATCAAGATTTTCAGGGGCACAGGAACATTGAACACAACCTTGGAGTGCTGCAAATGCAGCATACTTCAAGTGATATCTTATTATGTAATGCACATGGTCAGAATACATATTTCCCTCAGGAGGAAAAAAAAGAGCAGAGATTGACTTGCCTCCAGAATGAAAGTGTCCGCTGCATCCTCTCTCATCTGGCCTGGTATCTCTCCTCATGGAGTCGTGCTGTGAGAACTTAGTCGATGCCTTTGATGCCTCCGCTCGGCCATAAATGCAGAGTGATTCTTCACACAGTGTTATGATGGATAATGAGGAGAGCCCAGGGCAGACATCAAAATAAAGCTGCCTTTAGAGTTGCATCCCATACATTGACTTTGCCACATCAGTTTTAAGTTCCTGTGTTTCCCTTCATTACCACCCGGAGAGAGAAGTGTCTTGGTGGAGTTTCAAAGTGAGTGTCATTAACAGCAAATCCAGCTAAGACATCATTTTGTGAAGCTAATAATGGAAACACGTCAGTCATCTTCTTGAGCTGGAAGCATCAGACTTCTCTACACGTGTTTGTTAATAGGCGGTGTTGCAGGATTTCATCTGTTGGGATTTATTTCGCCTGTTTGATTCGTGGAGATGTTTGAGAAGATAAACATGAAAATTTTTTTGAAAACTTTTTTATAAATAATGCACTTTGTTTGAATGTATCAGTAGGCTTAATACTGTGTTGATAAGGGCATATTACTGTTAAAGGGTTGCAAGGCCCTGATGAATATTCTGCTTCATGCAGGCAGAACGCTGGAAGCATCTTTACGAACTGAGTGCTTTTGGAGCACTATTGATCTGCTGTGTGTATCTCTGGTTTCATATATTTATTGCGAGCAGAGAGGGTGACCCTCTCAGGGTTTATGTGCAAATAATATGTACACACAAACACTGGAACATTTAATGCACGCTGTGAATACTCAAATGTATGCATACTTTTCCACATATACTGGCCTTGTGTTAATCTGTGTGCATGCCTTTGTCAGTGTACTGTTCTGTGTGTGTGACTGGGTCAGTTTATCTGGAGGGCATCACTGTATAAAAGGGAGGTAAAACAAGATGAGGGTGTGGCAGCGCTGAAGATTTGTATCACATCGCATCACGGCTGACAGCTGAGCCCTTCTGACCTTCAAAATAAAAGTGTGAAAGTTTTAGAGATCTGAAGACGTATCAAAGTACACAGGGGAATAATTAGATTGTGAACAGCCTGAAGGAAAACTATAACTTCAAAATACACTCAGAGGCCAGTTTATTAGGTACACCAATCTAAAACTAATGCAGTCTTATACAGCAGACGTGCAATAGCTCCCTCGTGAAAGTTATAATGTTCTGATTTTCTTAAAACTGTTTTAGAGAGGTATTGATTTAACTGAATCAGCATTGCATTGTACAGATGGGTTCTTCTATCGTTTTGTCCGAGGCTAAATAACAGAAACATCTGGCTGTATAGTGCAGTGCAGTTTAACAGCAACTACATCTTCCAAAATATTATAGCGTTCAGTTTTTCCAGGTTGGTGCCACTTGTGTACAGGAGTGGGGATCATTGAGTAATTCACGATAGAATACTATCAGAAGATGTTGCCCGCGGTAACGTTCATGATTTTGTGATACTTGATGTCTATATTGATGTATATGTTATATGTTTATTCATCGCTTTGTGGTGTCAGTTTCACAGAATTTGACAACTGAGATGAAACGGTGTACAAAAAACGTGTTTACTGACTTACAGCGGTGGCAGTGTTGGCTGTTTTGAACATGTGGCGGTACGTGTTGTGTTACCCGTGTACTTTACTTTTACGAGACAGTTCCTGCAAATAGTGTACTTCTTATCAATTTTGTTTGTCCCGTCTGTGTTGTAAAAGCTGAAGTGGGCCCAGACTTTCTACTTGAATGATGCTTGGCGATGCTTCTCTTGTTTGTTTCTCCCTGCTGTCCGCCATTTTCCCCCTGTGAATTTCTGCTTCACCACAAGCTAGTTAACTTAAATTCACTTTACCCTCATTCATTTGATAAGCACCACCACAAGGAGTCATGAAGTAGTGACTCTGGAAAATCAAATAGGCAGGGGAAAATATTGATACCTGACGCCAGTGAATTGATAACGGCACACAAGACAAAGTAATATGATATATTCCCATATTGATATTTTGTCCCACCCCTACTGGTGTGTTGTATGTGAAGACATGTCTGGCTAGGTGAGACTAGGTGTTTACTGATGAGTAAAATAAGTTGTATTAAGTTAAATCAAGTGTTGTACAGCCTCCCAAATTCTGCTATCCACAACTAATATCTAAAATTGCAGTATCTGTGTTCATTCAGCCCACTGAGTCTGTTTGTTTTATCATGAAAGGCCACATGAAAGTGTGATGCAATGTGTGTACACTATCTGGCTCATGCAAATTCTGTTTGATTGGGCCACAATGAACGGGTTAGTTGTCAAAAAGGATGCACAAGCAAGAGGGGCAAATCCAACAGATATGCAAATCACAGTTCCAGTTAGGATGCTGTTGTGTTTTGATGCATCGAGATGAAATTGGGTTTTATTCCAAGTGACTGTCATTCTTTTACAGAAAAAAGAGGCAATCCTTGTGAGACGGTGAAGTCACAATGAGAAGAACAAGAGCTGTTAGTACACAAACGCAGCCGCGGCGTCTTGAAATTATAGATGTGTTCTGTAATTTGCAGCCATTCAGAGATAAAACGTCCTCCTCCCTCAGTGCAGAGCGACAGAAGTGCCAAGACTAATACTTAATGTGGGAAACATAGATTAAGCAAAACTATAGACAGACCGTCCTCTTATCCAAACGGCATATTTTCATTTGTGCATCTTTTCAACGACTCTAATTTAGCCCCGGGCAAATGGCAAGTGAGAAGTGAGAACTACATGCATTATTCACCACATCTTGAGTGTGTTTGTGTTGCTTCCTCATCGCTGGTTGAATTCCCTCCTCTTTATCTTTGCTTTTAGTTTTACCAACACTTTGTCCTACTTCTTGGCCTTAAACCGATTGCGGCAACAAAAAGTTCTTAATGGTTAACAGCTACATGGAAGGAAGGAGAGACCTTGTGTGTTCCATCACTGTGTTTGCACTAATCCCTGCACGTTCAGGCTCTGCTCCTTCTTGCCCAAATGACCGTGCCCTGACAGTGCAGCGGTTTCAGTCACCTTTCTGCTCCACTGGACCAAAGTGATGCGAGGATCAGCACAGTGTAAGGGTGTCCGCAGTGTAGCCCAGGAGGTCCACAGAGGCCCATAACTCTGAATATCTTCATTCTCTCTCTAGTGTTGAGCCACCCTCACGTCTCTGCACAGAGGTCAAGGTGCTGGCGTATGGCCAGCGTTCTCGTCCCTATTAGACTCCAGGCCATCGAACCTAATAGTAATATAATTCAGCGAGAGAGGCTCTTTAAAGTGCTTCTTTAATTGAGTCATTTTCAGTGCAGGTGTGCACTGAGTCTAATCCCATAAGAGCTAACAGAATTTTTGCCAGCTATAATAAACTTTCCTTCTCTTGGTAAAAGCCTGGGCAGATATATCAAATATGCACATAGTATTTGTGACCACTGCTGAATAAGTCCCTCACAATGGTTTATATATGCTTACTTACATTATTGATCTGAGTATCCCCAGCAGCACTGAAAATCACTTCATCAGAGTAGATGCAGGTCTAATTTAGATCTCTCCCTCTCTCTCCTAATCCCCATATTGGATTTGGACTAAGAGTTGTGGACCTTGCCTGTCTGTCAGTGGGTATATCCCCACTCATAGCGACAGCCTCAGGCCAGTCAGACATATTTGTTAATTCTACATAAGCTGCTTTAAATACCTGTTTACAGTTAAAGGCAAACAACATGCTGGTGAAATAAAAATAGGAGCTGCGTTTAATGTATAGCAGTATGCTAAATGGTATTGAATTGCAGGGTGTAGAATTGCGTGCACTTAGTTGCATAGTTCTACGTGGCAGGAGATCACATGTATCTTCATTAGCACACTTTCCCTTAAGGTGATCAATAAACTGATGGGAGTTCACTGACTGCATTAGTTAGGTGTTTTCTCTCCGAATCGATGTGTCTGCTCTTTGACAGGAGAGCAACGTCTCCTTGATTGACACAAGTCTCCTCACTGACTGTGGAAACACTGTTGAGGAGTTGTGGAGCCTCATGAACTCCTGAGCAGTTACTCTCCGCATGACGAGACACGTACACCGCTAGAGTAGTGTGATACAACATTTGCTGCATGAAGGAACTCCTAACAGACTCTGACTGTGGGTTTTATATTATGAAGCTTCCCTCTCAGTGAGGAAGGCAGCAACTCCCAAGACTGGACTGTTACCACATCCATCCTGTCTGATACATGTTCTATTTTCTTGCTTTTTAAAGTTAGTTTTTCAATTTTCTTTTTGGTATTTAATCAGTCAGTGAAGATGGATGGGGCACATGGAGGGAGGGTTGTCACCAGATGGAATCAAACCAGAGATGTTGTGACGTCATGGTACGTCTTAAACCATGAGGTCATATTTTAGTATGTTGCACTAATTCCCACAGCAGGGTCATTCCTGTGTTCCCCAGATTGATATGGCACATAATGGGAACGTGACAAAGGGTCCTATGTTCCCCAGTAGACTTGGGCACTATCAAGGTGTTACTGTATACTGGGGTATTGAGAAATCTCGAAGATACGATTTTCACAACCTTCAAAAATACAGATGCTCCTCTTCTATTAAACTGATACAGAGATGCTGCTCAGAGGCCATGTAGTGCACAGCAGAGACCACTAGAGGTCCGTCTCTGGCAGAACAGGCAGCTGAGTTGTGACAGATAATGACTGCAAGTGGTGGGGATAATGTTACAGGAGTAGTAAGAAAAAGACAAATGCCTCTGTCCTTGTTTGGGTGTATTGCCACATATAACATTATCTTGAGATGACTTCTTCCAACTACAAAAGCAGTTTATCAGCCACATGATTTTATTCAACACATCATCTCTGTTCAGCCCAACGATGTGTTGGTATTCACCGCAGCAGCAAGTATCGTCGGGTCCTCGGCTCCTCATTTTATAGGCCATAAGTATTTAAACCCAGTGTTGGAGCCATAATATAGTTTTTGTTTACTTTATCCTTATATGTATATATATATATATATATATATATATATATATATATATATATTCACATGCAATTATTAAACTGAACACAGGGTGGAGCAGTCATGTGTAAAGTACATATAGGTAAGCTCCAGGTAATGGAAATCAGGTGTGTAGAACAGGGGGGAAACAGATTTTGACTGTGTCAAGTGTAGCAGCATGAAGAGTTCATAGGGTGCAGTTAATGAATGGAAACAGTATTATAGGGTAGACAATAACATACATGCTACAATGACTTCCATCACCAATGGCTTAGTGTTTACATCTTTTACACAAACACCATCATATACCATACTCCCTGGTTAAATGTGAGAAGGGTATGAAAGAACGGATACCAACAAAGCCTATTCCCCTAGCTCTGTATAGCACATAATGGGAACCTGAAAAAGCTCTGTAGTCACTTAATATGACATGGGTTTGGTTAGGGGATTAAAATCAAGACTCTTGAGCGATAAGATATTACTGGCACAGGTGTTTGTCTTAACATAGTTGCTCTGTCTGACAGGTTAAGGTGAGACATCCATTACAACTGACTATTTCCTTTTTACAACAGGTTCGGAAAAAAAGACTTGGAAAGGGGGACCGAAACCTTCACATGCACCCTTATTCATCAGCTTTAATCTTCCAGTTATCTATTTGTCCAATGTGTCTTATGTATTGATATGCAGCACAAACCAAAGCTATATCAGGAATAGAGAGTGACAAGAAAGTGACACAAACACAGCAGGATGTGTGAATGTGTGTTAACAGAATGTTGAACAGGGGTACATAGGACCCAGGAAACACAGACACGCTCCACACACAGCATAAGAACAGATAACAAATGTGACAGGAGAGGTCAGGGAACCATTGTTCTACAGCAGTGCTTGCAGTTCTGTGAGGCTGTTCTTAGACACAGTGGTGCTTTGAGTTAAATGCTAACATCAGCATGCTAACATGGTTTTAGTGAAAAGGTTATCATGCTGATGTTTAGCAGGTTTCTATCTTGTTTTAATTCTAACTTTTGCTTATCAACACTAAACCCAAAGTACAGCTTGGGCTGATCGGAGCTCAAATTTTTTTGTACAACCCAGATATTCATCCAGTATCTTTTAAACAATTACCTCACGGTTATGCTACCAACCCTTCCTCATCCCTGTACCTCTTAAAAATATTTTTTTTTGTGCATCTTTCCTGAATCGATTTATATTCGGACTTTGCTTAAGTTCCGAATCCAAACCTTTGTCCACATTCACCCCACAAACTGAAATACACATACTCTTCTACACATACTCTTGTATATATACTTCACTCTTGTATGTTTCCCAAAAGTAAATTCTTGCTTTATACATTATTTGCACTGTCCTAAAGTCAAATGATCCATGACCAGCATTTGAAAACAGCGCCTAACTGTATTTGCTATTTCCTACATTGTTAACATGATCTATCATCACTTTTACGCTTATTTTACAGTCTCAAAATAGCCTAAACTTTGTTTATTCAGATTTAATGATAATTGGTTTGAAAATCCACCATTTTAATTTACTATTTTCTGTTGTTACCACCTCCAAAAGCTGCTGTAAATTGTCCCCAGAACAACAAATATTAGTAATCTGCCAATAGAACATATGTCAGTATTTTTTGATGCTCTGTATATATCATTTGTGTACATAATAAACAATATGGGGCCTAAAACTGACCTCTGAGGGACCCCACAAGTAATATCCATTCATGTTGTTTTAAGCTCACCTGTCTTTGCAAAATGTTGTTATTGTTCATTTGACAAAACAGTCTCACTCGCAAAGCCCATTTAGTAGCTGTGCTAGAGCTTTGTTCCTCAGCAGGTGAGTCTGCCCATATTTTTGTCAATTACTGCTTCCAGGATGAAGAATGAACTTTCAATCTCACCGTAACGTATTTATTTATGTTTTATATTTCTGAACTCAGGGCACAACATAATGCTTCACTTTCTTTTGCAAAACTAATTTCACCCTGACGGTTGCCGCATCCCTCCCTGTTCCACAAAAGGCAATTTGTTGCTGCAGCACACCACCAAACCTCGATGTGTTTATTGTGTCTCCTGGATTTATTGAAGACGAAGTGCTTTGCTGTTTCTAAGGCATTTCATACATTGCTGCATTGTTTCAAAGGGTTGTAGTAATTTCTCGCACTTTGGACTGTCGTGCCTCCTCTTTCTCTTAATCTCCCTCTCTTCCTCTCTCTATCTCTCTCTGGCACACACACTCATAGGAAAGTGAAGTTATTGCACAATTTTAAGTGGATGCACATAAGCTGAATACTGTGCGCTCAGCGAACACATCTCCCGGATTTAATAGTCACTCATCTCCACCACTTTAAAGCAGCTAAATTTGTCACTGCTCGATCTGCTGTGTGTACTGCTGAGTTTTGAAGGTATGAACAACAGCGGCGTTCACAGTGGGGCTAATCCTGCTCATCTTGCCGTCTGTATGTTTACGGGTGTGTATCTGCGAGGTTTGTGTAATGAATGTGTGGTGTAAATAAAGTAAGTGTGGTTTAAGTTGGAGTGAATCTTCAACTTCCCCACCAGTGTCAAAACACATTTTCTTATCTCAGTCATGTGCCAGACAGAAAAACAAAACAATCCATACACCTTGAGAGCAGTTTCCAGTGTGCAGTTCATGTCCCCGCCGTGTTTTCTGCGTCATTGAACCCTCTGCCTGAGTGTCTGCTGACTCTGCATATCTGCCTCACCGTGCCCAGTACTGCTGGCCTCTTTTTCCCTCTCTGCCTGCTGTAAACCCCTTAGTTACACTGTTCAGCCCTCTGCAGACACGTGCCGAGCTGTTTCCCAAAACACCGGTGTTCATCTCACAATACAACACGCAGCAGACAGAGACAGAGCGTCGAGGAGGACAAGGAGGAGGAGAGGGAGGCTGGGACAAGATAACAGTCAACACACAAATTGAAAACTTTCAGAGAACTTACACTGGTAGAAAATAAATTTCAAAGTCTAATCTGAAAATCTGTCACCTTACTGCAGCTAACATAATGTACCTGAGCCGAAAAGTGTTAAAGCTTTGTTATACAGCTCAGCATGACTGTAAATACTCTCCTATTCCATCAGACATCCCACTTCTCATCCCTCACTGCACTACAGCACTGTGATGCAGAAAGCAATCCTAAGGAGAATCTGCCGTGCTCCGAGTCTGTATAAATTTGCATCAGTAGTTAGTGTGAGCGCTCCTGTGGTGATGAAATATAGCCTATTCTCCTCAGTGCTTCTCCTTAAAATGCAGGGCACGCCGCGCATAGATGGGAGTGACAGTGCACACTGTGTGTACGTCAATGTTACAATGAGAGAACGAGACTTTCAGTTGGATTGACTGCCTGTGTGTGACCAGAAAATATTAACAGCTATGGGAGCATTTATCTTCAGTTGAAATGGAGCCATTTGTTTTCATTAAAAATAGAAATATAGACCCTGTATATTTGGGATTCTTAAAGGTTATTTCAATAAATTATTGCTAAGAAAGAACAGCACACGTTTTGCCAGAGTACGTGAAGTTCTGTGACGTTTTGACAGTGTAAAAGCTAATGAGCAGAACTACGCTTGAACCTACACACTATAAATCACATAAGCTTGCCAGATAAGAGGCTCAACTGTACGTGCTACCAATTTATACCACAAAGGGATGCATACACTTAATGCCAAGAGTTTCTTAAGATGTCTTCAGAGTGTATTTCAGAAAGGAGTTGAATTAAATTCAAGGCGCTTGATTGCAAGGGCATAGATTCAACCAGAGCTCACGATAAACAACTCCGCATAAGAAAAGGCTTATTGTGAAATACACTGAAGGGACTCCATCATTCTGTAGGAATGAATTTACACTGATGTTGTGAACTGAGTGCCTTTATGTCCATGAACCAACCAGGCAACCACCACAGTGTTATCAGGCTCAGTGCCTGCTTTGTGCTCATGCCCCGTGGTAATACGGCTTAATGCGGGTGTCGAGTCACTAGTTTGTCATATTACATTACATTAGCTGCTAGTTTTGTTCGAGGATTTGTTACTGAAACCAAACTCACTGGAGCCAACACCTCACTGAGGTCCAATGTCAAATGCTTAATGCTCTTATGAATGTCTCTGGTGAATTTTACATAAGTCTGCAGCGCTGTGAGGATGACTCTTTCAGCATGTTGAGTACCATCTCAGACTGATGTTAAGCATTCAGAAGCACTGGTGTGAATGACAGACCATACTCATCATAACTTCTTAATGCCTTGCAGCACTCGCAGTCTTCACCTTTGCTCTTATAACCACCAGAATACACTTGGAGTAGGAGTGTTGTGATATATCCATATTGACTATAACCTTGATATTTAAAGTTATATGTATATTGATATGTTAATAATATGCTTGGTAATATTGTGTAAATACTCAAGGGCCTCTTAAATCATTTCTATTTCTTTCCATTCTTGCTTTGTCTCCCTCATCCCAATGCCATCTAATTGCCTTTTCACCATCCTTTAGTGCTCTTTTTGTACGGTGTGTACAGCTATAGTTACAGACTCTTTCACCACCTCCCTTTATTTGTATTTTGAGTGCAATTCATTGCCAAAAAAGAGACAAAACACACAATAAATGCAGTTAAAGATCAATCCAACTGCTCATTATTATTATTTAAAGTTATTTTATTTGTATTTTTTCACATTTTCTACAGATATTAAGATTATATGTTTATTGTGAACTCTCTTGGCCGTTATGATCATGTAGTGAAAATCTGATCTTGTGCCAGCCCTAACTTGCAGGACAAAAACACTCTCCACTTACCAACTTAAACACACACTTTAGTGCAGATCAGATGCCTTCCTCATTACCAGGAATATGAAGTGCGGTAAAGCCTCAGGACCGGCTAATTTGACTTCAGTTTTTGAATATAAAAAATATAAAGCCAGTCTACACAGGCCACACTGAAAACATCATGCAAAAATATGCCAATGGAGAAAGACCTAACACATTGGGGTAAAAAAAAAAATAGATAAACATCTCATGGAAATTCATAAGTAATTAGCTCTGGCAATAAGCATCTTGATAAATAAGATATTAGAAGCTATCCCACCTCTGTTTCCAAAGTGCCTGTGCATCAGTCCAAAAAAAGAGCTTAGCATTAGGCTTCGTATTAAGCTCATGCTTACTCCTACACAGGCCCGCCCACAGTAATGGCTGTCTCTGAATAAGTCCAATGAATGGGACTTCTTTAAATATGTTTTACTTATATCAGTGCATGTGTGTTCTCTCCCCCAGTTTAGTAAATTTCTCAGGTCATTTGGCCGGCAACCTGCAGTTTTTCTTGCAACAGTTGTGTACCAAAAAAGAAAGACCCATACCATTTTCAAGAGAGGGGGGTTCAAGCATGAAACAGGCTACATTTGACCAAAGCAACAATAAATGCAATGTTTAATTTTGCTATTTTAGTAAGTAATGATCAGTATTTTGGTTGTATTTATATTTGTTGTATTTAATTGGTTGTATTTTATATTACTGCTTATATTTAAGATGAACATAAGTACTGCTGGCTTCCTTGCCCCCCCCCAGAAAGCATTCCTCCTTATTGGCAGCCCTGCTCCTATGATTAATTTCCATTTTTCTTTTCCCTTTTCCAACTGCACCAGCTGACTTAGGACGTCAGCTGGTGCACACTTTTCACTTGAGCCAATTAGATTTAGTCATGACCTCTGTAAGCCAATCAGCTCTTCATCATGCAGCTCTGAAATCTGTAATATCAGTCTACAGTTGACGTGACCCACCTCCATTCCTCCACTTCAAGTTTTCTTTGTCAAACAGACGGCTAAACACAATAATACAATATGAAATAAGACAATGTAACAAGAAACAGAAAGCAGCAACACAGTTCGATCAGTAGTTTAACAGACGATATGTAGTTATTGAGATTTGACAGAAAGACTTTGGCACTTAGACTCTACGAGGTGATTTTGTAATCGAGGGGCATCCGCCCTCAGCAGCAGCAAGATAAGTCCCTCCCATGGAGCCTTGAAACAGATGGTGGTGGTGGCGGCTGGTGACTCCACTGAGACTGATAGGCTGACAAGGCTGATAAAGCTGATGAATCTGCAAAGACTAGGCGGTGATGGGGAGGTGGAGGGTGCACACAACTGCAACATGAACATACTAAAGGCAGAAAGAGAAACATATTTAAAAAGATGGCAGCAACATATTAGTGACAGCAAGAAATTATGAGTGAAAACAGAAGAATGTGACAAAGAGCTCAAGGCATGAACCTGGCCCCCAAATTGCCTAGATCCTAATCCGATCAAGCATCTGTGGGACGTGCAGGTACCCCAGAAGGCCTGTTCCCATGCCTCAACAGGTCAGACGCCCCACTGTGGATCAGACCTGTTGAGGCATGGACACAGGACCTCTGGGGGTGTCTTGTCAACACATTGTCACTCAGACCTCATCACATATTGACATTTGGTCATGGACTTTCCACGTCCACTTACAACTAGCAAGGTACCCTGGTTGTGTTGGTTGTTGACGTTCTAGGACACTGTGTCAAGTTCTGCCTGTTACATACATTGTCTTCTTTCAAAATACACTTCTGTTTTCGCAGGAAATTTACCATTTACATACAGTCTCTTTCGAAATAAATGTACTATGATGGTACAACACTGCAAATTGATGTCTTTTTTTCCTCCAACAACTATTGCACATGGTTTGGTTTAGGCAACAAAGGCACGTGGCTAGGTTTAGGAAAAAATAACAGGGTTTGGTTTTAGAATCTTACAGGACGCGAACACCGCTCTTAGGTGAAAGTCGGTGTTTGTTGAACCCATCCACCCCTACTCCTGCCCACCCTAGTCAGACTTTCGCCGTCTTAATTTTCTTCCTTGCCCTGCCGCGTTTCCCCCTGGTGCTGCCGGGCGCCGTTAAACTATAACAGCAACTGGCCGTGTATCATGTATTTTTTCGTTTCTGACGCTGCAAGTCAATGCCCAAACTCCAGAATTTCAACAACTTTGGAGTGAGACCGTTTTCGTCTTGTAGTGTCTGGCACCAGGGTGTTGGCGGTGAATACCTTTGAGTCCTGTGCTTTGCAAGGTGGAGTACCACCAAGTCTGATTGATGCTCCATCAGATTGGGATTTGGGGAATTTAGAGGCCAGGTGGATGCCTTGAGCTCTTTGTCACGTTTCTCGGGCCATTCCTGAACAGTTTTTGCAATGTGCCATGGTGTCATTGTTCTGCTGGTGGGGGCCACTGCCACTGGTGCCGTTGCCATTAGGTGGGAGGGGTCCATGGACCACAACAATGTTTGTGTGGCAACCACATAAATGCCAGGACCCTAGGTTTCCCAGCAGAACATTGCATTGTAACAAAATGATCAATGCTCTTTACTTCACCAGTCAGTTGTCAATGTTTTGCATGACTGGTGTATAAACTGCCATAAAATGGTGAAAAATGGGCATCATAGTTTTCTCCAACCAACCGTCCAAAACCCAGTGATATTCAGCAACAGAAAAATTAATGAAACCTAAGTATGCAGAGTTCAAATTCTTTGTCGTGAATTTTTCATGTTATTTTGTCTACCCTCTTGTGTGTGAGTGGTACATGTGGACAGAGCCGAGATCAGAGACCTTGAACACGGACTATACATCAGAGGCAGAGGCTCCGTCCCGGTTCACAACCGCATCCGACCAGCAATTATGTCAAGTGGTTTTTGAATCACAACTCTGATGTCATCTTGGTCTGAGCTGTCCTCCACAGACGTGTACTTGGAGAGACATGCTCTGCATCATTAAACAGCGCTCAGCTCTCTCCTCTCCGGCACAGTTTGCAGCGTTTGATGTGTGAGGGAAGTGGGGAAAGCTCACGAAATATGGCGGCAACAGTTTTCTCCCCACAGTAATGTCTAACGTGCTAATATGTTGAGTTGATGTGCCTTTGAACTGGTGGAGTTGTTTACCTGCACAGAAATGTGTTAATGAATGATAGTGGTAATACCTGCAGCCTGAACTCAGAGTGGCTCATCTAGTATTGGAAACCTGCTCTGAAACTGAATTTTGAGCATCAAAAAGGCTGATAATGATAATGGATTCACAGCCGTCACCCCATATTAGTGCAAATTTGAAGTTCAGCTATTTAATCCCCATCTGTCTCATTTGAAGTTTGGGAGTTGTGTGCTACCTGCCGTTGTGCTCTGTTACAAAGACACGCTGCAGCTCTGACCCACTTTCATCAGCCCTGAAAGACAGGTACAGACACTTGCTCACAAACATTCCTAATTGGCTACAGCCTTGTCACAAGTGCCGCCTGTAGGCCCCGGCTCTCGAAAGGCACTCCAGCGTGCAGCCTCTGGATTTTGAAATGTCATGTTTGAGCTCACACAGGTCTGCTCTAACAAGCTGTGTTTACCCTGATTCTGTGAGAAGATGAGAGGATCCTTATTTCCCCTCCTTATCTCAGCTGATGCGGAGAGATTTCTCCTCTGCTGTCTGTCACTTGTATCTTCAAAGTTTCTCCTTAAGCTCATTTTCATGCTGCTGAAAACAGCTATTAGCGATACACCTAAGCTTCCCTGGGTCCAGTTTGTGCTGCATATTTTATATTCCTGTGGACTACCAGCTAAATGTAGCCACCGTGACATTGTGTTGAGATATTTTCAGTAGTCCACCAGTGTATTTTTAGCTATCTGCAGGTGGTTCACTGAGAATTATTGTGTAAGAGGAGAAGGAATCAGTTTCTCTCCAACAATAGTCTTTGAAAGAACACAATGCAAATGCAGTGACATGTTTTGTTTAAAGTGAGCTTTTGTCTCTTCCTGCCGCTGTCACTGACGCTGTCACTCATGCTATACTTCTCCACCTACACATATTACCCGCAGCTCAATGCGACGTGTTTGTGCCCGCTGTTATCAAAGTGATTTGGGGAAACATTAAAGTTCCTAACTGATGTAGGAGTAGATGAGGCAGTTTGAGGTAAAGTTTGTACAACAATGAAATAGATTTAAGCGCAGTGCCTCCTAGAGTGCACCGAACAACAACAAAGGATTACGTAAGAAGACCCGAGGGTGGAATTTTTTCCTTTAACTTATACACGGCTGTTAAAAGATTTCACTCTGTTTTGTGCTGCATTTCCCCGCTCCTGCTCTGTAATTGAATTAAGCTGTTATAAAAGACTTATCATGGATGCTAACATTAATTAACATTTAACCCAGACAATCAATTTGAATCATTCAAAGAGTCCGTCTCCTGACCTCTGACCTTTTTGTTAAAGCAGACATTCACTTGCCCCCCTTTTTTTAACCATTACACACACCATTACACCTGATATAAAGGAGAGCTGCTCCTTATCTGTAAATTAATTACCTGTATGTGTGTGTGGAGGGATTTTTAGCGGGCGCCACAATCCTCTCTGAGTGGTTTCATTAGGTGTTGAAGAGGGGGCCTCCGGCAGATTATCAAAGGGCCATCGGAGGCTTTTATGTTCAGCCGATGGTTCAGCACCCCCTGAGATTTGTTTTTCTAAAGTCTTTGACTCAAAGGAAGAAAGAGGTACCTGGATCGCGCTGCGCTGATCTCTTGTACTTCTCACTAGGTGGCACACTGATCAAAGCTATGTTAAATCAACGGAGGGCATTTAAACCCTGGCTTTCTCTGGACTGTTAAGAACCATATTTCAATTATACATCGTAAACAGGTTTCGGGGAGATCAGGGTTGACCTTTTTCTTGGGATAATGATGTTTTTATTGTGAAACTTGCAATTTGTGGAGTTGTCCTATGGATGATATGAATTAAACATTGGCTGTAATCAATTAATTAACACAGGTTGCCTTTTAAATATGTGATGTTTTGGATTCACCTTTCTGAAATAACTTCATGACCACTCCTAGTAGAGGCAGTTTTGAAGGGTGGATGGTTGTTTTTTTACCCATTTTTGTTACCGCTTCCCGTGCAGCTGTTCAGACCACAGTTGGTGAAACAGCCAGGAAAAGTACATTTTCATTTCATGCGGTTGCAGCATGTATCAAAGCTACCAGGTGGTGGCAATGTTGCTGTGGGCAAAATGAAATCCCTCCTGCAGTGTCTGGCTCCACACTGGAACTTCATGCTCTGATGCAGAGCTGGTTGACAGAGTGAGATGCTGCTCTCTCCATCCCAGTGGGTCTTAAAGGGCTTCACCTCAGCTGACTGCTTTTTAAACAGGTCAGGGGGAAATATGAGGGGAATATTTGTATTCAGAGGTTGTGCAGAGACATCTTGAGAGATAATAATTAATCTGGCAGACTGTTGAGGGTAAACCTTTGGAGCTGATGTCAAGAGTTGAGGGAAGTGTTTGATCTGTTAGTTAGATATTTTCAGATATGCAAATCACAAATTGCATCACAATGAAATGATTTGAAATTCATGCAAGCAGTGATCTGCGCTAATCTTCACTGTATGGCCAAAAGTATGTGGATGTGGATGTGAATGCTTAAGCACTTTTGCTCTGGATCTGTTTTCCATGTTTTGTACGTCAGGATTTGCACCACTCAGTCAGTGAGAACAGTTTCATAATATCTTCTGTGGCTCTGGAGAAGTGGTTTAAAAAAACAACCTCAACTATAACCCAATTTGCACTTGACTGGTGTTACCTGGGGACGTCTGGTAATTTGTAATAATTGTGGAAGCTGTCTGTGTGATCTTATTAATCCTGTGTGCATGTGCCATGTTCTTAATTTGTCAAATAAAAATTCCACTGCAAATTACTCACCATATTTTGCCAAACACAGAGGTCATGTGATAACATTAGTCCTGAGCAAATCTGCATCTCTGTGATTTGGTGTCATATTCAGGTGTTTTTTTTTTTTTGCCCCCGCACCTTTTGTCTGCCTCTTTCCCAGTCAAGAATTATGGAGGCTGTGTTGGCAATTATAACTGATAGTTTTGACAGCATTTTGAGAGGAGGAGGCTCATCTCATTACACAGCACACAGACCCATCTGCAGACAGAGAAAGCTCAAATACATCAGAAAGGCGAAATCTTGAAAGATAATGAGACGGATGACATGTGACAGTACGTGGCAGAGTCGGTTCTGTTTGTTTAACCCACATTGAAAGGTCCAGGGTGAAGGATTTAGGGGCATCTATTGACAGAAATTGTGTATCATATTTATAACTATGTTTTCATTAGTCTCTAATCACCTGAAAATAAGAGTTGTGTTTTCATTACCTTAGAACATCTACTTACAGAGTGAGTCCACCATGTTGTTTCTACAGTTTCCCAGAACAGACAGATCAAACACTGGCTTTAGATGGGGCCTTTCACGTTTTTGGGTCAGCCACTGTAGTTCTCCTACATGCCAAGAGAAGTTTTACTGCACCTTTAAAAAGAAATAAAGAAGGTTATCACTTCTCATTTTCATTGGTGGTGGTGTGTAGTGTTTCTATGTTGTGTAGGGTGGAGCTACAAATGACTCTGCATCATATTCGTGGGATAATTTTAAGTTAATTTGGGCTAAATACAGTCTTTATGCACTGCAGGAAACACAGATGTGGGGGGTTAATTTCTAAATTACATGAGGTCCACTGGTAATGCTAGTCCTGTGTCAGTAGGGCTTAAGTCATCTCAGTTTTTGCTGGGAGATTTGGAATTTTAAACAAAACAAAAAGTTGAGTTCTGAGCTTGAACCATACTAGGGACCAAAAGTCAGAGTATTTCTGTGCCTCTGGTTTTAAAAAACAGCTTCACAGAGCCCTGACCTCGACCCCCAGGCCTGATCACCTAGCATCAGTGTCTGACCTCAGGACTGGTATTGTTTTGTTTTTGTTTTAAATATTATTTTTGGGGCTTTTATCACCTTTATTATAGAACAGCTGAAGAGTGACAGGAAAGGGGAGAGAGAATGGGGACAGCATGCAGCAAAGGGCCAGGGGCTGGAATGGAGCCCGGGACATTGCAAGGGGGCGGACACTCTACTCACTGAGCTAGAGGCTGCCCTGTATTGATTTTTTTTTTATATATATACTTTTTATCTGTGAACATTTTTTACATTCAGAAAGTAGGAACAAGAGAAAAAATGACACATGACACATTTTCCTAATTTAAAGTAAGGTGTCATATATTCAGCGATCACATACAGGTGTGATTCGAGGTGTCCCAATACTTTTGGCCATGCACTACAACTTAACATTTTAGAGAGGAGATTTATCATCTGTTGATTGCCAACAAACTGCTGTCAGTAAACTGACGAAGCTACAACAAAGTGTCCTTCGATGAAAACATTTTGTACTTAAATGTCGGTGGTGTTCCCTTGAGTTGTTTTAAATTACATGTAGGTCTGTCTCAGAGTTAATTGGTATGCTCTTGCATTGTAAGCTTGAAATAAATTACTATGTGTTTATGTGTTGACAGGCTTGAGACAGGAAAATTAATTGAATCCTTGATCTGGCTGACAAAAACAGTTTGTGCATATATGAAAACATGTGAGGAAGGTTTTACCTTCTTTTGTTTGGTTGCCTGGTGAAACTGCAGTTAGAGAATCTGCAGGGAGGGCGGAAAACTTTTTCATGCCCTGCAGGCCTCATTGTGAAGATGTTTTCCTCTGGGCTGCCCTCGAGGCTTTCACTTTCTTACCTTTAACAGCTTTTGCTTGTTAAATAAACTGAATAACAGACAGGAAAATAAACCACATGTTTGAGGGCAAATGAGGTGATTTGATTAGAAGCTGTATGCGGGACCTTTAAAGGGCAGAGTCCAAACGCTCCTCCACATACCTCAGGATTAATTACTGCGTGGCTGGAAATGGTTTCAAACTGTTTTCAGAGATAAATAATGTTTGGCTTTAAGTTTTAATGAATTGTATTGGCTTCAATTTTATTTACTATACTCAGGGGATCCTACTGATGTTACATTTATGTATTAAAAGTAAAGTTTATACTGCTTATAATACAAAAACATCATATCATGGTTTTATTTTGTTTTTTAAGGGGTGTCAACATTTTATGCTAACTCTGCCTCATAAAGGATTTTTGATTCAGGAAGTTTTAAGCATCAAACACTTCATGTCCTGCACTCTGGTGAATTTTTAGGCATTTCGGTGCCTTTTGTGTATCATTTTTTGTCTTTAATGTAAACAAAACAGAAGTTACTCTGCTACTTCATGTTTTTTTATTGGGGGGAGAAATATGCAGATAAATATTGAGGGGGGCGTGTTCCTTGCAGCCCCCCTGAAATCTCCATCTATGTTACCATGCATTACTGGCAAAGCACTGCCATACTTATATGCTGCCTCACAAACCTGCTAGCATAGCTATAGACTCTTAGTCTTCCTTTAAAGGAATACTTTATCCCCAAATGACCATTTGTATATCAGTTACTCACCCTGTGTTTCTTTGAATTTATGTAGAAAACTTTTTTCCTGCATGCCTCCAATGGACGAAGAATACAAAAAAGGAGACAGTCCTTAATGAACTGAAGTCTAGTACAAGTCTCACACAACTTGTGCAACATATTCCAAGTCTCATTATCTAGTGCTTCCCAAACAGACAACCCTTTCCAATGGGGAATCTTATTTATGCTCCCATCAGAGCCAGACTCTATTGACAAAAACAGTAATTTAACCTCACTGAACACAGGAGCTGCTGGTCGACTGTTGCCTTGATCAGTTGGTTTATTTCTAATATTGTTTGACTTTGGTGTTTTTTAAAGGGTTAGTTCGGTTTCAGCAAAGCCACACAGTAACACAAACAAACTAGCGATCAAGGCAGAGGTCCACCAGCAGCTCCTGAGTCAGTGAGGTAAAATTACTGTTGTGTTCATGGGGTCTGGCTCTGCAGAGAGCACAGAGAAGTTTCCCTTTCAGTTCAGTTCCCCATTGGAAAGGTTTGTCTGTTTGGGAAGTACTGAGCATATGACTGGATAAATGAGACTTCTTGTTTAACTTTGGACTCTCTAATTTTATTACTATATTATAGACACTGGAAAGTGTATTAGAGATAAGTGACCAACTGACTTTGCTGATGACTTAGCCACTTTAATGATACTCTTGATGGACCTATTAGTGGCACAAATGCAATCAAAAGCCTATTGTACATAAATCTGTACTCTGCTTACATGCAGTAAAGCAGCACAATAGGCGTGTGTGATATTCCTCTCTGGAACTGGCTGAATTGAATTAAGCGCCTGGATGCAGATTTGATCCGATCAGATACAGTTTAGTACCTAAACAAGCCAAAACATGCCTGTTGTGTTGTGTGGGAACTGTGGAAATGAGAATGTAACGGGGACTAGAGGGATCCCTCTCGCTTGCTGTGGACAGAGAAGAGACGCCTGGCAGTCTGCCTCAGCTCCTGTCTGCCTGATTGTTTGGGGCAGATTCTCTGATTTCTCAGAGCTTCAGTTCTGGGGAAACACAACAACACAGAGAAAACCTAGAACCCGTGTAGTCTGTTTACCACAGAGGTCAATCTCTCTAAATCCACTGTCACAATTATGCACTCCATGTTCACATATTCCCAGCTTTGCTCATAAAGTCAGACAAAGCTCTTCTCGCATACAAAAGCTTCCGTCTGCTCTGCATCAGACATTAGTGGACACTAGCCAGAGGGAACAGATCAAATGCTTTTTGAGGAAGTGTGGAAGCGTGACATTGGAGTGAAATGTGAAGTATCTGCCGTGCCATACATAAAGATAAAAAAGATTTGTGGAACATGCTGTAACATGCTTGCAATGCACAGTAGTGTGGTATTCCTTTGAGAGAAAGCGTCCAATTTCTCTGGTGAATTGCAACGTGCAGACCATCAGCGGGTGAATTGGACCCTGCTGCAGATAGTGATGCAGAATAATGAGGCAAACAGCGAAATTACAGGCTTGTGTTGATGCTGTCAGATACAGAGAGGGATTCCGCTCTTTCTATGCAAGGCAAACTTTGCTAAGCTATAATTGATCTGTCCAAATCCCCGCGTTTGAACAAACTTGCGGTTAGCTTTACAGTGGCATGTTTTCAAAAGCCTCAAAATGAGCATTCGCAGTGGTGTTATACCCCTGGTTTAGGTTCAATACAGGCTTTTGTCCCTCAACAAGATTGTGTTGTGTATTTATCTGGCACGGGGTAATTGAAATGTAGCCGCTTCTCCCTCTCTCGGGATTGCCTCAGATTCTCACAGACTCCCCCATCCTTTCATGCGACTCCGGGTCTTTTGGGCTTGAAGTGTGAAGTTCTTGGAGCTTCCTCAAATTGCCTTGGCAGAGGCTGGTTGGATACTGTGACTCCGTGGCTGCAACAGTCGGCCCCCAAAGAGAGCAGAAGCAAAAGAGTCGTTTTAATGTTTTTCTCATCAGACTTCCTGGTGGGACGGCTGACTGAGCTCATTTGAATATATTTTACTGTACTCCACCACATTTGTGTGAAAAAATAAACCCTCCCTTTGTTCATATCCTGTGCGATTTTTGATATTAATAATGATCATATGGAGAAACTCAAACGGATATTTTTCCCGGAGGAGTGATTTCATTTTATGAGTGAGCTGTTTTTTGTTTTTTGCTATATGCACATTATATTCTACCTTCACAAAGACTGTGCAGCCTCACAAAACCCCAACATGCCTCATTAGAGTTCATTGTTGATGTTGTTTTGCTCCTGTGGGTGGCTACAAAGATTGTAATGAGCTGTCCACATCTCACAGTCACCAGCAGCACTGGGCCACCTGTGTGTGGGAGGGTACATAACAAAAAACACAATATCCCTCTGATTTAAATGGTTGTACATTTTACATCAAAAATACACATGTGGAGAAATAACGACCTGAAGGGGGAGAGCTTGTGTATGCACGTCTTTGAAAAATGCTCCAGAATAAAGGATTTAATCAGGAAATGTTGTGAGAAATTAATGAAGCGCTCAGTGATGGAGCCATTTTATGCAATTGTACATCAATCTGTTTATTCATCTGTGAATACAGAGAGCAGTTTTATTTATAGTATCATAACTTTGTTTATATGTCATGTAGAGACAAGCTGAGAAAAGCAGATGAAAGTGTCTGACATGGGCTTTACGTAGGATTTATTTTATGTCTGTAGATCATAAAAAAGTATTTTCAAAACAAAATTTCAATGTAAAAGTTACTGAACAATTAGTTGGGACAAAATCAATTTAGATGTCAATATATTGCACTGTGATTTTATTTCTTTCTAACACTGGTAAAGTTTTATAGGTGCTGGTGTCATTATGCTTCTGTGCGGACAACAGCCGTAGCTGAAGGCGTTACGTTGTGGTGTTGTCCGTCCATCCGTCTCATTCTTGTGAACAGGATATCTCAAGAATGCCTTGAGGGAATTCAAATTTGGCACAAACGTCCACTCTGACTCAAGGATGGACCAATTGGATTTTCGTGGTCAAATGTCTCAATAACTGTAACTCAAGAATTAACATGCTAATTCTGACAAAATCTCATGCAAATGTCTAAAAGCATAAAATGATACAGTGAGGCATCATTCTGCCCAACACTTTTCTGGCCATTATTTGAAATCATCTCAGGAACAGAAGAAGAGACATTTGGTCAGATACTGAAATGGTGACACTATCTTGGGTGCCCACCTTGAAACTGTGCTGATTGTATAGATCCTTTGTGCAACCGGATTGAACATGTGTGTGAAGCATCTGTGTTTAGAATATATAGCTTCTTTGCAGCAACATCCATAGGCATACAACCACAAGGTGCTAGCCTAATTCTAGTTTTCCTTGTATTTTGGGTTGCTGTTGGCTTTGTACTTTATATATTTTTTGTCATTTTTTTGAATTATATATTATATTGACAAATCGATAAGTCAAGTGTACAGCTGAGTTTGTGCTGAAAAAAAAAATCAGGATGCAAATGGGCTAAGGTCAGTATAAAAGAGGCTAAACAAAGACATAAATAAAAAATAAAAATTAATTAATATGAGCCTGTACTCCACAAGGTTTATGGAAATGTGGAAATTGCTATTTGTTAATGATCTATGGCCCTGTCTAAATGTATATAGATATTTTTGAAAATATCATATTATTAAAGATATTTTTCACCTCCTTTTTAAACAATAATTCTGTCAGGTCCTGTCCATGGTGCATTATTTCCTTATTTTTGTGACATCTGTGTTGCCAAAGTTTTTTTTTCTTCATTTCTTCATACTTTTTCCACTTAATTTTTTTGTATTGTTTGTTACTTTCTTGTTCCCTACATTTGCCTCAACTGGACATTGCCTTATCTTGCCTCTATGTGCGATACAGATTGCTGCCTTTGCAATGGACACATTATCTGTCCGTATAAAACCCAATGAAGAGACTTAAAAAAAAAAAAAATCCTGTCCACATGACCTTCAATCTTACAAAATATCTCTTTTCACCCTAGAACGGCAAAAAGGCTCCAAGCACTTGTTGGCATTAGCTGCCTCAGCATCTTCCCTCTTCACAGTGGTAGTAAAGTGTTCAGGCTGGCGTTACCTTTCTCAAAACACCTACTGGAGATCTCATCACTGCTGATTCCTGTTTGATAAAAGTACAAAGGAGCTCACTCCAAGATACAAGTGATGCTCATGTTAAAGCTCCTTTCACACCATACCAATCCCACTCTGTCCCACTGACCAGCCCTGATCCAAAACTGTTCTTTCTTCCGACTTTAAACCACGGACGCTGAGGTGTAGCAAAATTATCGGGCACAGTAGACTCTGTTTGTCTGTGAAGTGGTGCAGCAATACTGAATTTAAGTTTAAAGTAGTCATTAGTCCCAGCAATGCTGCTAACAAAATGTTAGGAAAAACTTAGTCCACCATTGCTTTTGTTGTTTCTAGCTTATGCTCATTACACAATGCGACAATGGGCATGTGTGAACTGGGGAGATTACTCATCATTTATTCATCATTTTCCAAACACTTATATAACAGTAGCTGGAGTTTTGAAAAATCTGCACCCTTGAAGACGTTTGAAAAAATAAATCTCCATTTTGGTGACCTGAAACTGTGTGCAGACGAGAGGCCAAAACATGGAGGAAAATATCAGTTTTCAAAAATATCTGTAGACAGGGCTTATGATTTCCCCTCATCAGGATTCCTCTCTCGACATCTTCTCTGTATTATTAAAATGTTCCAGTTCACAAACGGTCAGCTTCACTCGGCCATACTTAACACTCGTTGTGTCTGATCAGTGATGTGAAAACATATTTTGACGTTTCCTCACTTACATATTCTCAACAGACGATCACCTCCTCGCTGCTGCTTCGCCTGTTTGCTCCAACCAGAGGAATATTAAAAGTGCAGGTGGTGGTGGGGATGGAGAGGTGCAGATGTACACCTTCACGGCTGAAACGCCGTCAGATGTTGATCAGCCGTGTCAGCAGCCTGGAGTTTCGGCATTTGTTGTAATTTCATGAGTGAGAAGCAATCAGTTATCACAAATGGTTCAACAAATTGTGCATCGCGTGGTGTTTCTGTCACATCGCTCCGCTGCTTTATGGCTTTGGCCTGGAGCTGTGGCATTTTGATTGTGATATGATATGTTCACATATTCAGGGTAGTCAAAGTAGCATTGCTTTTATAGAAAGCCACCTGCCTTCTCCATCATGTATCACAGTGTGTGACAGAATGCATTCAATAAAAATTGAAAGTGGAGCAGAGAGGAAGAGGAAGGTGTGTCTGTTCTCAGAGTTTGACAGCATGTCAATTTCAGCCGCAGCGTGCCATTACCTGACACGTTTGGCCGTCTTTGGGGCAGAGAGGTACACCTTGTAAACGCTGAATGTGAAATTAGAATCCAATCGTCAACCTCTGTCGTCAACATTTTATTCCCCCCTCCTCCCACCCTGTGCTGGTTTGATGTATGTCGCGCTGCCTGCAGGGCCGCCGTGTGCTCATAAACATGCCTCTTTTTGCATGCTCCTGCAGTTCAAGAGAAGTGCTGCAAGGTGTGGCTATAAATCTTTGATCATTCTGCCGAAAAGCCGACCTTGACTGTCGTCTGTGAGTCACACGTTGCCTCAGTCGCTCTGTCACTCTCTCCCAAACTCGACCTCTTAGCCTCTTAGGCGTGTGTGTGTGTGTGTGTGTTAGAGAAAGAGACAGTGATGCCTGGCTTGGAGCAAGTCCCCTGACCTCCTTCTAACATGATATCCCAGTGGTGACTAACGTCGACACAATTAATCGAATCAACAATGATTCTGATAACTAATTAATTTGGTCATTCATCAGGCAAACATGTCAAACATTTGCTAGTTTTGGTTTCTCAAATGAGAGGATTTGCTCTTTTTTGTCTTTTTCATATCATTATAAGTTGAATATATTTGGTCTCTGACTGTTGGTCTTTCTTTTCTGTCATCATCTGTGTCTCTTTTCTGACTCTTCTGTGAGAGACGAGGGCACAAGTCAGACTTTTTTGAAGTCGATACGCTTAAAATAATGTGACAATTAGTCCCTTTGTTAGCGTGCAGGTTGCAGTGACAGAAGCCATAATAGCTACTTGGCAGAATGACTAAGCTGTTACTTACAGTGTTCAGTTCATTTGCCAAGCTTCTTGTAGATCTGTGACAGGCCAGTGTTCTTTGACATGTCTGGCACTTGACTTTTTGGGGGGGTATTTTTGCAAATTTTGAAACTATTCCAGACACTTTTTTGATATCTTGCTTGCGTTTCGTGCGGTCAAACTGTCTCAGTTTCAGTAGTGTTGGACTGCTGGTGACTGACATTAGATGAGAGTTACGAAACTATCACTAATTTTAAATGTCCCTTTCTGGGAATAATTACAATTTATGTTGATACACAATGAATAATGCTGGATTTGGATTTAGTGTTTCCTAATTTATGGGCTATTTGATATTTTCAGGGTGATTAATTAAGGGTATCAATTCTATTCTATTCTGTTTATCTATTCTATTTATCTATTCTATTCTTTATTTTATTTTATTTTATTTTAGTTTAGGTTAGATACGTTTAGTTTAGCTAAGTTTAGTTTAGTTTAAGTTTATTTTATTTCATTTTATTTTAATTTAGTTTTTTTAGTTTAGTTTAGATTAGTTTAGTTTAGTTAAGTTTATTTTTTATTTTATTTTAGTTAATTTTTTTTAGTTTAGATACGTTTAGTTTATCTAAGTTTATTTTATTTTTAGTTTATTTAATTTTTTTAATTTATTTAATTTATTTAATTTTAGTTTAGTTTAGATTAGTTTAGTTTAGTTTGTTTAAGTTTATTTTATTTCATTTTATTTAAGTTAAGTTTAGATTAGTTTATTTTATTTTATTTTAGTTTAGTTGAGTTTAGTTTAGTTTAGATAGAAAGCCCAGGAACACAAATCACAGTTTGCCTCTGAGGAAGGAAAAACTCTCCAAAAACCCCTTTAATGGGGAAAAGAAATGGAAGAGACCTCAGGAAGAGCAACTGAGGAGGGATCCCTCTTGCAGGACGGACGGACAGACGTGCATAGATGTCACGTGTACAGAACAGATCAACATAATAAATGTGCAGTAATCCATTTGACATAATGCTACATAAAGAGAGGTTAAGACAAAGAGAGATGCAGGGCAAGCAGTAATGATAATAGCTACAATAAGCCAAGGCAAGCCTGAGCCAGCCTTAACTATAAGCTTTATCAGGAAGGAAAGTCTAAAGTCTACTCTTAAATGTGGAGACGGTGTCTGCCTCCCGGGCCAAAACAGAAAGATGGTTCCACAGAAGAGGAGCCTGATAGCTGAAAGCTATATCTATATATTCTGCGTCTATATTCTTCTATATCTGCTTCTTCCAAGTCTTCATTGAAGCTATATGATGTTTTCACTGAGTGAACCCAGGAAATCCAAAACTGCATGTTTCTCACAGCTGTACCATTCCATCAAAAGGAAATAAGTATCATTTCATATCTCTACATTTTTGCTTGGTGTAGGTCTAGTACTGAAATGTTGTAGTTAAATTATTTTTTTTTTAGCAAGTCAGACAGTGTGCGGGAGTTTGTCTGCAGTCTTTGTCCTACTCATCCCTCTCCTACACACCCAGATGAAATAGTTCTCCTGTTCTATACATGTCTCTCTCAAACTCAATCTTTGGAAACTTGACACCCTAATAAGTGTCTCACAGTTTGCCTCAGTCGTTGTCACATTGCCACCAGTTGAAAGTAAATATTTTAATGAGCATCTTTGCCATTCATTTCATTTCTTTAACTTATCCTGTGACTGCATGCAGCTACTACTTGTTCTACTTATTCTCTTAGTTACTATATATGTCTCCATGTCTGCTTGGCTGCTCTGACAAAATGCTCTCAGACCACCCTGCTGGCTTGTTTTGAGACTGAAATTTTTCAGTATTGATCAGACATTTTTTTGTTTTACCACCCACAGGCTCTGACCAAAGAGAGACCTCTGAGTAAACTCTGGGCAAACTCAGAGAAACAAAGATATTTCTGAACTCCGCATTGTGTTGATGTAGCATCGAACTGAACAAACCCAACAGAACAGACATTATTACTGGGACTCTCGCCATAAAAAATGGATTATTTAATGGGTTGAGTGTGAGTTTCTGTCTTAGTAATGGATTTAGCCTAATGACGGCCCTCTTGTCCAAAAGAGGGATTATTCTGAGGAGAAGAACAATGGGGTCCGCTTGGCTGTGGCCGTGGATGAAGGAAGTGTCTCGGATCGAACGAGAATGATCCTGAAAATCCCACTAGAGAGGGAGAGGAAACAAACTCCAGAGCTCCTTGGCCTTCATGGCAGTAGAGGAAAGCGGAGATCAACTGTCATGAGTGCTTGTGTTCCTGTGTGTTAGCATGTGTTTTTACAACTCTCCTTTGGCTCTTTTGCAGCGGTCCAGTCTCTCAACAGCCTGAATGACCAGATTGCTCAATTCATGGTGACCAGACCTTGTAACCTGCCTTGTGAGGAGGAGGCCTTCGTGCCAGGAGAGAGGGACACCTTGAAGAAGTCCATGACTCTGATGAGACACCTGCTCGTGGACGCTCAGGTACAGCCTCTGTCCTCTGAAGGTCAAAGGTCACTCATTGCATGCTTGTCCTGATTAAAGACTTATTTCACTGCTGGAGAGATGACCTTTAAAAAAACTAGGCTGTTCATGCAGAAAGACGCACATACTTTTTAAATCGGTGCTACAGAACCAGGGAAAACAGAGGATACGTTTGCTTAAGAGGTAGAAAACCTACCCGCACCAGACCAATAAACACTCCTGCTGGTGGGTGACGTAAATATGAACATGTCTGTTTGGAACATTGATGAGAGACAATCTCTTATTGCAGTTAAACAGTAAGCTAAAACATGTTTTTGAAAACATTTGAGGTGAGAAACCGGCAACGTAGTAACAGAATCATGGTTTATATTTGATCAGCGTTGCTTAGTTTTACCGTTTGACCTCAGTTTGTTTGGCCTCCATTTTCACCGTGCAGGAAACAGATTGGCACACACTTAACATTCATGAACTTGCAATTCGCGCTAAACACAGAACTAAAATATGTTTCTATTAACATTGTAGGCGAAAAATAGGCAATACACTAACATATTCTTGATATATATTTGATCAGCACAGACTAGTTTTATTGTTTGATAGGATTTTGGTCCGAATTTGAGAGAGAGACAGAGGGGAGCAGGTCAGTCTCTTGATGTCTTCTGCATTCTTCATCTTCCATACTGTAGCTTGAGCAACAGCTTGAGAGCCAGTAACACTTTTGCAAGGGGACGAGGAGGGATATCTAGGCACTGATTAGATGGAGGGAAGTTTACCACATTTCATTTACACATACTACCCACATTGTTGTGATACAAAGCTGGTTGAAAATTAGCAAAGTATCCCTCTAAGGTTTAGATTATAGCACAAGATTTTTTGTACAGTGTCATCTGGTGAGGCTCAATAGGAAGTGACTGGTTTAGGGTTGTTGTCAGTTACTTTTAGGTTACTATGTCGACAATATAGCGCAACAAACAAATGAGAAAATGAATGAAGCAAGTTGTTTGTATTGAGTCATGCATATCATGTCAAATTATACCAATTAAACAACAAATATTAGTAGTTAAATTAAACAAGAAATTGCTAAATCAGCCAAGTAAACATATAAATGTTTTAGCAGTTCTTGCACAGAAGGGTTTAAAACACAATTAAAGCTGTCATGTGGGGAAATAATATTTACTGAAAACAGACAGGATGTCTGCAGGTCCTTTAAAAGTCTTAAAATGTCCTAAAAAAGCAATTAAAAAGTCTTGAATTTAAATTTGTGAGGTCTTAATTGTCTCAAACATTTCATTTATTTAACATTTCAAATTTAATTTATCCATCTTTTGATTTATTTTTTTTTTTAAAAATGAGTCAAGCTCTTCTGTGTGAAAATCAACATTTCTGATATTACAAATCTGCAAACCTACCTCTGAAACCTAATACAGACTGTTTATATATACACCTTTATATGTACCTGCAGGGCTTGAATAAGAAAGAGAACATTTGTCCCAAACCTGGTCTTATATTTGGATTTAAACAAAAGAAAAGATCTTGAAAAGGTCATAAAAAGCATTAAATGTAAGTGTCTGCTTGAGCACTTACCTTAAAGATATACAGTACAGGCCAAAAGTTTGGACACACCTTCTCATTCAATGCGTTTTCTTTATTTTCATGACTATTTACATTGTAGATTCTCACTGAAGGCATCAAAACTATGAATGAACACATGTGGAGTTATGTACTTAACAAAAAAAGGTGAAATAACTGAAAACATGTTTTATATTCTAGTTTCTTCAAAATAGCCACCCTTTGCTCTGATTACTGCTTTGCACACTCTTGGCATTCTCTCGATGAGCTTCAAGAGGTAGTCACCTGAAATGGTTTCCACTTCACAGGTATGCCTTATCAGGGTTAATTAGTGGAATTTCTTGCTTTATCAATGGGGTTGGGACCATCAGTTGTGTTGTGCAGAAGTCAGGTTAATACACAGCCGACAGCCCTATTGGACAACTGTTAAAATTCATATTATGGCAAGAACCAATCAGCTAACTAAAGAAAAACAAGTGGCCATCATTACTTTAAGAAATGAAGGTCAGTCAGTCCGGAAAATTGCAAAAACTTTAAATGTGTCCCCAAGTGGAGTCGCAAAAACCATCAAGCGCTACAACCAAACTGGCACACATGAGGACCGACCCAGGAAAGGAAGACCAAGAGTCACCTCTGCTTCTGAGGATAAGTTCATCCGAGTCACCAGCCTCAGAAATGGCAAGTTAACAGCAGCTCAGATCAGAGACCAGATGAATGCCACACAGAGTTCTAGCAGCAGACCCATCTCTAGAACAACTGTTAAGAGGAGACTGCGCCAATCAGGCCTTCATGGTCAAATAGCTGCTAGGAAACCACTGCTAAGGAGAGGCAACAAGCAGAAGAGATTTGTTTGGGCCAAGAAACACAAGGAATGGACATTAGACCAATGGAAATCTGTGCTTTGGTCTGATGAGTCCAAATTTGAGATCTTTGGTTCCAACCGCCGTGTCTTTGTGAGACGCAGAAAAGGTGAACGGATGGATTCCACATGCCTGGTTCCCACTGTGAAGCATGGAGGAGGAGTTGTGATGGTGTGGGGGTGTTTTGCTGGTGACACTGTTGGGGATTTATTCAAAATTGAAGGCACACTGAACCAGCATGGCTACCACAGCATCCTGCAGCGACATGCCATCCCATCCGGTTTGCGTTTAGTTGGACGATCATTTATTTTTCAACAGGACAATGACCCCAAACACACCTCCAGGCTGTGTAAGGGCTATTTGACCAAGAAGGAGAGTGATGGAGTGCTGCAGCAGATGACCTGGCCTCCACAGTCACCGGACCTGAACCCAGTCCAGATGGTTTGGGGTGAGCTGGACCGCAGAGTGAAGGCAAAGGGGCCAACAAGTGCTAAACACCTCTGGGAACTCCTTCAAGACTGTTGGAAAACCATTTCAGGTGACTACCTCTTGAAGCTCATGGAGAGAATGCCAAGAGTGTGCAAAGCAGTAATCAGAGCAAAGGGTGGCTATTTTGAAGAAACTAGAATATAAAACATGTTTTCAGTTATTTCACCTTTTTTTGTTAAGTACATAACTCCACATGTGTTCATTCATAGTTTTGATGCCTTCAGTGAGAATCTACAATGTAAATAGTCATGAAAATAAAGAAAACGCATTGAATGAGAAGGTGTGTCCAAACTTTTGGCCTGTACTGTACTATACTATGTATATCGACTAGTACAAACGAAATCCCTCTTGTTCATCACTTTTGACCCTGGAGAAGTTTGTGGCGCTGTTTTTATCTTCTCTTTGCTTGTATTTTGCTGTGTCTCTGATGTTCCTCAGCACAGCGTGCAGACAAGGTCGAGACTTTTCAAAAACATAACAACCAGGTGCCAGACTGCAAGCAGCACGCATCTAAGAGAAAACTTTGAAAATCACGGACAAGGTGCCAAAACCCCCCACAAATATAGCAAATGAGAGTAAATCTGGGTTAGGCTCTCACTTTTGCTGCTGTTACTGTTAACAAACAGTAGTTGACAATTCCTGCACAGTAAACCTTTAACAAGAGATACTGTTAAATCAGACAAATAAATGAATACATGTGTTAGTATTTTTTCTCTAAGATCTCACTGCTGGCATTATGTAGAAGGCTTTGAAACACAGTATAATATTTACAGAAAAGAGATTCCAACACTTAACTCATGAATAAAACATGGTAAATCCAAAGAGTTCAAAAAATATAAAAACTTCACTGTTGTTGTCTGGTAAGAACTTTCGTTGGGGTTGTGTGGGGCATCAGTGATTCTAAAATCCTGGCTACAGCTCTGAAAGGATCAACAACAGCTTAGACTGCAGCTTTTCATGTTTGACTCCGGTTGGTCCTGATCAGGTGATCACTATAGTTTAAAATGACTGATTATTCCTCTCAGTCTGTCATACCTGCAGACTCCTGTATATACATTCATGTCTTATATTTTATTTCTATACTTTCCAATGAAGTGAGTAAAACTGAGATGTCCTGACACGTCTTTTTCCCACGGCTTGTCAGTGTGACTTCTGCTCAAGGTTGAATCCACAGCGTGTTCATCCCTGAACTGAAATGAAACATTTGCCCAAAGCACAACCGGTCCAACACTGAAAACTTTGGCAGCCTTTTTCTCCCGTTAAGAAAAGGAAATGCTTCTTTCTGTCCAATAATTTTGGCTTTATGTCTCAAGAGTTACTTCCAGAGATTCATGCACTCTTTTTAGTCTTAAGGGTAAAACAAAAAATGTGTTTTAGCGTGTTTCGCTTAAAGAAAGAAACAACCCCAAAGTAATAAGATCTCTTCCTTTCTCGTCTCTGCCTCAGATGAGATGATAATTCATCCTCATAGTTTTGCTTTCATTTGTCCTTTTATTTATATTCCTTCTACATTTTGATGAATGTCAGATGATTTGTGACACAGTGATGCATTTAGGTCATCCATTAGTGCCATCACGGACGTGCATGATGGATATGGAGTCCGCTCGCCATTCTCCTGGAGATATTTTCTCAGACACCGTGTCATTGATTAAAGGGAAGGTAATTCAGCGAAAGGCCATTGCTTTCACCTTAGCTCAGTTGTATGCAAGCTGGAGTGAAAGATTGTTAGCCTGCAGTCAGTTTTTTTCTGTTCGTCAGGAACATAGCATTGGGAGGTGATGGATGAGTGGGAACCTCAGCCGCGGATGGAGTGCCGATTATCTCCCCAAGAAGTTGTACTAGGAAAAAAAAGTTTGCCGGTGGTTCAATGTTAAGTGAAGCGCTCAGACACGTCAACATGACAGATTTCTCTGCCTGTTGGCCTTGTTTGTGTCAGACGGTACACCCACAACCTTTACATGTTCTCAAGTTTTTTTTTTCTTCTTTGAAAAAAGTGCCAAATGGAGGCCTCTGTCAGCTGGGGGCTTGTTGCTCTGGACTGTCAAAGGACGAAACGGATCAGCAGGGGATGCTGACATGTGACTGACAGTTGCTACGGTGATACGTTTGTTTACTCTGAGGCTACAGCTAAGCCCAAAAGAGAGACTGGAAGTTTCTGTCAGGGGTGGGTTCTGATGGTTGTTCCATGTGGGATTGAATGAATGAGTGTTTCCCAAAATGATGACCTCGTCAGTTGGGCTTAAAAATGCCTTTTTAACTCTTTTAGATCACATCTGTGGTCATACTGTGCACCTAGGGCTGCCCCCGACTAACAATTTTCCTAGTCGACCAATAGTCGTCATTTAGGGCCGTTAGTCGACTAGTTGACCTGCATGTTTATGATATTAATTTATATATTAAATTATATATTTTGGCTGTAACATTGTCAGTAACAGCGTAAGTAACATTGTTAACACTGTGCTACATTACAGAGAAATACAAAACCGTACTAACGAACCTTCATTAATATAGGCCTATATTTTATCAAGTGCATGTCACACACTGAGCGAGCCGCCTGTTAATGACGCTGTCGGCAAAGCAGTAATGATTGTGCTAAGTGGCTAATGGGCATGTAGCTACTTACATGTTTCAGACGATACACCATGTTTGTAGTCGACCAATGAAGATGAGTTTACATATCACCTTGGGTTCGTCCTTCACCTTCTCAAAATGATGCCACACTTTGGATTTCCTGCCCAACATGTTATTAACTAGCCTGTGGAATAACTGCAGATACAGCACTGTAAATTAACATGACTCCTGTCTTGACTGCTGAGCGTGGCCACTTCCTGTGTCTGTCCTCGCACATTAAATTCCCACATGGTCCAGTCATGGGTTTTGATTTATTTTGACAAGATGCAGCTGTTCTTTTGTTTTTTTCTGCGACTAATTGAACAATGAAATCTTGCCAACTTAAGACCTTTCTGGTCAACTAACGTTTGGTTGACTATTCGGAGGCAGCCGTAGAATTTTTTTACTTTTAGGAAAGTGTTGTTTGTGACAGCTCCAGGTTATGCTCAAGGCATTTTACAGTTGACTGCTTTAGCAGCTACATGAAGGATACAAAGGGCTTCATCTCTCTCTCCCTGACGGGTACCGCTATCCCTTTGGTGTACACCGTTGAGGCCTCACTGACTCAAATTCCTCCCAGTGTTATATACTGCCCATGAATTATATATCCTGCCTGCCTATCGTATGTCACTTGGAAATATGTTACAATACGGAAGCTAGATACTCTCGAAATGTCGTTTCATCTGGACTTAGACAGGGAGGTCTGGGTATAAATATGTGTTGCAGAGATAGCTGGTTAGGTTAAGGGTAAGGTAGGTTTGAGGTTAGGAGTCACAGTTTGGGTCAGGTTTAGGTTAAACTGAGGGGAAAGGATTGGGAAAACAGGCCTTGGCATTGACATTAGCAAAATGTTTGGATTTGCTAAGCTAAGATGCTAACAATTTTTTTATCTCACCTCACTCTAAGCAATGTAAAAAACATTTCTTTGGGCGGTTTCTCATTTTTAGATCATAACAAAACATCAAACTGAAATGGAGGAGACTGCTGTTTGCTTCCGTTTTTTCCTACTGCTAGGTAATGTTGTTTTTTTTAACCATGACTTTGATTTTCCTGACCTCCAACATGTGGTTATTATTGTAACCACGATGACGTATGTCCCTGACCGAAGCCCTGACTGCATGTATGAGGATGTTTTTGTGTTTCAAAACAGGCCAGTAGGTTGCAATGATGAATTACCAGAGAAGAATGATTTAAAACTGTTGTTTCTGGCAGACTTTAAACTGCGGATGCTTAGTTGGACCAAATAACACTGGGCGTAGTACAAGTTTCTGTTCGCCTGTGAAGTGGTACAGTTAAGTTAAGACTTAAAGTATTCATTAGACCTAGCAAAATGTGAACAATGTGGCTGTCTGCTGTTGTTGTTATTGTTTGTTGCAGGCGTGTTACTCAAAGCATCAATGGGCATGCATGAATTGAGAAGATGATGTCATTGTTTCTGAGCATGTCCACACGGATACATGTATTGTAATACCTTTTCTAATACTTTCAAATCTTGCCTCTGACAAATATCCCCAATATTTTAATTACAAAATAACTTTGACTAAATCTAATAAACACTAAACTACAACTTAACATTGTGAAACAATAAAAATTAATCTGGAACTGAACTGAACTGAAAACAAAAAGTAAGAACTGGGCTGCACGGTAGCACTGTCGCCTCACAGCAAGAGGGTTCTGGGTTCATATCCGCTGGCTGGTTGAGGCCCCTCTGTGTGGCGTTTGCATGTTCTCCTCATGTCAGTGTGGGTTTTCTCCAGGTTCTCTGGCTTCCTCCCACAGTCCAAAAACATGCGGGTTAATTGGTGACTTTAAATTGTCTGTAGGTGTGAATGTATGTGTGAATGGTTGTCTGTCTGTGTCAGTCCTGTGATAGGTTGGCAAACTGTAACTCCCACTCGCCAAATGTCAGCTGGGATAGGTTTCAGCTCCCCCATGATGCTCAAGAGGAAGTGGTTATGGATAATGAATGAATGAATTAATAAAACAAAGACTAATAGAAAATACAATACTATAACAACTCTGATACAAAGTAACTAGAGTTTTGAAAAATCTGCACCTGAGATGGCAGTTTCAGAAAATTCAGCTTTAGCGCCCTAAAAGTCTGTTTGCTTGTTTACTTGTTTAATCCAAACCATGATCTTTCCCTAAGCCTACCCAAGTTGTTTTGGTGCTTAAACTTAAAGGGAAATTTCGGTTTATTTCAACCTGTCTCCTATTGTCCTAAATTTGTTTCAAGTGACTAGTGACATAGAAATAATAGTTAGCATGTTAGCCGTTAGCCTAGATACAGGTGGGGCGCATTAGTAGCGTCAGACCTGTTAAAACGTAAGTGAACAGGCATCTCTTCAAGTGCAAAGTTAGTCCACTAAACAAGCTTTTTCTCCACAAAGACGGCCTCATATCGTTAGGATAAATGTCTGAGAACATATAGAAAACGACATGTAAACGTGTTGTCTTACCTTACCGGTGTGCTGCCATGTTTGTTTATCCCTCTTGCTCTGCTTTCCAAAGCGCGGCCGAAATATCGCGAGAACAAGCAGCGATCTCATAGCGTGCCTGAACAAGCAGCAACAACTGGAAGGATACACTGATGAAGAGCTTCGTGAAATTGAAGAACGGAGGAGGAGGAGGAGAGAGAGAGAGAGAGAGAGAGAGAGAGAGAGAGAGAGAGGCGCAACAGGTAGAGGAGGAATGGCTGCTGCAAGGCTGAGTAACTCTGGAGATTGGTGGTGTACCTGTGAATGCTGTGCCCCAGTGCCCACAGAAGAGGAATGCCTCTGTTGCAAGGAATGGGACCGGTTGCAGCCTTATTTTCAAGATCTGGATGTGACCGAGGACGAGACACCTCCACCTGGAGTAGTATCCAGCTGGGCTTTATCTAGAGCTGGCGAGATATATTTCGGCCGCGCTTTGGAAAGCAGAGCGACAAACATGGCAGCACACCGGTAAGGTAAGACAACACGTTTACATGTCGTTTCCTATGTGTTCTCTGACATTTATCCTAACGATATGAGGCGGTATTTGTGGAGAAAAAGCTTGTTTAGTGGACTAACTTTGCACTTGAAGGGATGCCCGTTCACTTACGTTTTAACAGGTCTGACGCTACTAATGCGCCCCGGCTGTATCTAGGCTAACGGCTAACTATTAACTAAGGGCTAACTATGCTAACTATTATTTTTCGTCACTAGTCACTGAAATAAAACGAAAATTTCTCTTTAACATAGCGTTGAATTAACTTTTCAACAGTGATTTGTAACAGTTTTCGAAGGCAGAGACAAATTATCTCTGATAGGGGCATCAGATAAGAAAATGTTTTGTTCTAGAGGGCATGGACGTTGTTTGACTTGTTTTTTCCTGCTCACACAAAGGCTGATTAGAAGCCTTTGAGTTTTAGTTATTTATAACTCTAGTATGTTAAAAGCTAAACCTAATTAGACACAGTGTGGTTTGAAATCATTCATATTTAATAACTGTGTTTGATTCTGGACTGAGATTCAATTCTACAGTACAGCATTAGTCTCTGTACTTATTTCACCTTATCTGAGCAGCAGGATTGAGCTTTCAGGCTCCCTATCATCACTCAGGCTACAACAGACAGACAGAATAATTGTGGCCAGATTATGCATCAGATTTCTTTGTTCTCCGAGTCTCAGAGGTCAAAGTCAAGTGTGATCTCATCCCACATAGAGGAGCTCGGCTCATCTACAGAGTTTTGCATTCATGGAGAGTAGTGTTTCTGCTTTCAGATAGAATATGAAATTAGTCCAGCCCTCCTTCTCTTCTAGTCTTTTTTAACGTCTGGTCTCCCGTTTCAAAGTGCCTGCTATTCTCTGTGCCGCTCAGGCTCTGATGTCCGGAGTGTTCAGAGCTGCCAGTGAGACTTTTCTGCTGGTCTGAGAGAACTCTCCGAAGCTTAGTGTCAGTCAAGAAACCTTAATGTTTTGTGTATTATTTGCATCTTTTGAAAACATTTTCTGACACCAAATGGTTTAGTTTGTGGAAGTCAGGGTGAAAACGTCATCTGATGAATTCAGCATTAAAATTTCAAGTCCACGACCACTAAAAGGCAGAAAATTAATTTAGAGGGGATTTGAATAGTTTCTCTTTGAATGCTGTCCCAGAATTGATTGCCTCATTTGTCATTTGCACAGATGAATTATTTATGTCCCCGTTGCTGTGGCGGGGTGACTAATCAAATGCATTTCAGAGGGTGTGGAAGCTGTGAATTGATGTAGTGGAACGTTGCACTGCATTAGCTACTTTGGTCGAGGAGTCAGCAGGGCTACAATAGCGGCCTGATGATGGCGTGACAGAGGAGATGTTGCTCACCATAATTCTCTAAAAATGCAAAGAAATAAGAGTCTTTTTGCTCTGATCTGATCTGATCCAACCTCCCAGGGTGAGAAGGGGACTCTGACTTTAAATAAATACTCAGCTGTGCAGGTCAGAAACCACAAACAGAACAGCACCTCAGAAACTCAGTCTTTTGCAAATAGAAGTACTTTACCTGATTGCCTTAGTAAAAAAACAATTGATTGATCCACCACGAGCCGGATGTTACCTTACCACAAAGGATGTATCCTACTGATTGGTGATCCTCCTTACCCTTCCTCTCATGCCACCATAAAGTTGACATTTTTTTACTTTTAGTGAAATGTCTCAACAGCTACTGAAAAATAAGATATTTTGCAAATATCCACTGCACCCAAAGGATAAATAACTTATAACTTTAGTGATCCCCTGATTTTTAGTTCCATCAGCAATCATCTATGTTAGATGGTTGAAACATTTTGGTACAGAAATTGTTGTTCTCCATATTTGGTGATTCCTTATGGATGTGTTATAAGAACTGGGTACTGGACTACAAAATTGTGCCCGTTTGCTTGAATGGAAATTGCTTGCCTGGTGCATAAGCAAATAAAAGTTTTGTATGACCCACTTTTCTAGGCTCTGGGAAAGTTTTACAAATATAACCTTGATGGTTTAAAAATCCAATATATAAACAGCAGTATTTGACCTTGTTTGCAGCCCCTCCCGTCAGTTTTATACACATCTCTTCGATGATGGTGGTCAGTGTTGGGGGTAACGCGTTACAGTGTTATATCACGTTTCAGCAGTAACAACGTAATATAATGTGTTACCCACAGGATTTCGGGTAATATTATTACATCAACAATATGACGTAACGTGTTACCACCCAAAATAAACTGTTTCATGTTTTCAATTTCATATATCCACACTAATCCACACCGTTCCACTTCCGTTAATGCACCACCAGAAAAAAATCATCCAAAGGTTATTGCGTCTTGCCGTGTCGTTACAGACGACATTATAGAAGGGTGCCAGTGATCAGCACATCTGGGTCATGCCGTACTTATCATATTCAGATCACCACATGATTCCCGAGCGCGGCACCGCTGCTGCTCACCACTCCCTCAGGGGACGGGTCAAATGCAGAGAACAAATTTCACACACTCAGGTGTGTGACAATCAGTGGGACTTTAACTTAACTTTAACAGTGTGTTTCCATTAATATACCTGCACATCTCAACGTATCCCACTTTAAGGCTGCTAGAAAGTAGCAGGAATAAGGAGCAGGCCTCTGATTTGTTTTTCCCTTGTCCCGGTGATCGGCACATCTGGGTGATGTTAGCAGCCTATATGTTTAATATGTTTTCATCCACATCTCCTACAACTGCAGAGCAATGCTGTCTCGTTACAAAACTCTCTCTGGTGCTGCTATAGCTGACCGGCATACCGGGAACCAGCAGGTTGGTCTTCCAGCTCCAGTGTATTAATTTGCACTTACCATAGTGACTTCATTGCACGCCATTCTGTTTGTTGTGTTAACCTCAATATTTGTTTATTGTGTTTCATATCATAGGCCCACACATATTTATCCAAAGCTCATATCTTATCAGACTTTGACCCTCTGTCTGACCCTCCCTGTGTCATTTACTTCAAACGGTCTGGGCTATTTAATGGTTCTATATCATCACGCTATTATAAATATAAGCAGGGGCTTTCAATACAAAGTGGTAACCACTGTATGTGAATGCATGAATGAGTCACACCTGCGCAGCACTGGATTTGAAATGAACTGTAATAAACTTACTCTACACAGAGAATAATGTTGTAAAGTAACTTATCACTTTCAAATAAAGGTAACTAGTAATGTGTAATATATTACACTTTGAGAATGACTTGCCCACAGAACACTGATGGTGGTCTGTGAGTAAAATGCTTTTTGCTACACGGGATGTTTTTTTGTTGCTGCACTGTGAGTTGCCACTGGATGCCAAACTAACACAATGAACATGATAAACATTACATCTGCTACACATCTGCATTTTAATGTTGTTACTTTGAGCATGTTGGAGTGCTGATGTCACTGTTGTGGCACTTGGTTTTGTTGTGGTCTCAGACAAAGAGAACTCATTTTATTTCTAAACCACAGCTGTAGGGTTTCACTGAATTGCCTGTGCAAAAAGGAGCGTGAATGAAGGATGGTTAAGTTGATTTCAGCTCCTTAGCATTTTCATTTGTTTGCTCATATAAAACAAGGGGAACATACACATAAGATTCACATCTGTAATGCCCTTTGATTATTTTATCAAGGCATTTCTCGTGGAACACTAACACACAGTACGGCAATAAACGAGGTAATGAAGAGGAGTCTTCATTTGTTTTCTGTGGGTGTTTTTATGTTGATCTTTCAGATCAATCTGAGGAGTCCCTGTATTTTGCATGTTTCACATTTTGTCATGTGTCATGCAGTGTGGGACCGTCACAAGACTGGTCTTGTGACGGTCTTGATACATTTTGGTCATGGTCATAACCAGGGCTGGGTAGCATTACGTTATAGCTTTAGGTATCGACTAAAACAACCCAGTGCCAAGTATTTTTGAATCTTTTCCAGCCAAATGATACCTGCATTTGATCCTTTTTGCACCAGGGATCTTATTCAGCATTGTCCCGACTCCCCGCCACATCAGCAAACTTTCTGCTGGCCACTCTCCCCGTTAGCACAAGCTAGCACAGCAGCAGCAGCTAACATCCAACACCCAGCCGTTCAGCTGTCCAGACAAACTCACACCAACACCATGTAATAAACGTTAGGTAACATTTAGTCTGAGTTGGTGGAAGTTCGCTGCATAGATCAGCCTCTCATTGGGCGGAACGAGCCACCCGCTGAAGTCCCGCCCTACCACCTCCGGTTGCAGTTTTCAACACGTCCTTTACTAACTTTTGCGGTGTTTGATCTTGCAGGGATGTAGCCATTTTTCTGCCATGGTTTGCGTCCTGTAGGCGATATTTTTGTGGGCTTGTTACACCAAAACCTGTTTCCCCCCAGCAATGTTTTTGCAAGCGCGCTGTTGCTGTGGCACCGCCCAGAACGATTGTGATTGGTTGAAAGAAATACAAGCAGCTGGGGCGTTTTTTTTCTCCAATCTTAAAGTGAGAGTCGGCCCAGCCAGACCTTTCTTTTCTTGAGAAAGGTCTGGTGAGCGAGACTAGGTAACATTAGCTGTGTGATGCTAACAGTTAGCCATGTCATTGTGTGTGTGTGCATGGCTAGACAGATTCTCACAACTGTCCCTGGGTGCAGAACTCACACTCCTGCAGTAGCAGCAGCTACAACCCATACAGTCTGTGGTGTGATGAAGTCGAGTGCGATGTCTTGACAGATTTGGCAGTTGCTGAGATGCCACCATATGAAAAATATGGCTATAAAACACTCCATTTAGCTCCATTTAAGGGTACTGATATTGTAACGATGACCGGCCCTGGTCATGACTTGGTCTCAGTTTAGGTGGTTTCGACAACATTGGCTGATGTCAGCATTTAGTTCAAAGCACTGCTGTGTCTAACTACAGCCTCACTAGCATGACTGAAGATGTGCTGTTACCATTGTTTACTGGGAACTTCCATTTCCACTGTTTAAGTCAAGCAGAAACCTGCCTTGTTTATTTACATTAATATTTATAATTTATACAGCACACTTCATACTCTGCATTGCAGTGTGCATTTAAACTGACAGTTTATCTTCGTCTTCTCCTTTGCAGCCTCTCAGTCTCAAAGAGGCATAATCTTTACATAGAGCCACAGGGTTCAAAAGAAAGCTCAGTGACGTGTGAGGAGAAATGAAACCAAAAAGTTTCATATGAGCCAGAAATTATAGCTGATTGTGGCAGAGCAGCAAGCTGCCAGTCCAGTCATTTCAATTACAAAGTTGGCAGATCTACCTTAATTCATTATTGACCACAGAAGAATTAAAGGAGCGATATGAGCCTGAGCCCAGAGTAAAATAGATTTGAAGCTAGATTAATGATCCGGAGAGATTTGGGGTTGTTCTGCCGTTGTTAGTGAGAAAATGGATCAGTTCAGAGCTGGTTCATAATGAGCTAATAAACAATGTGACACAGAGAGACAGAGAAAGAGAAACAGAGGAAGATGAATAGTCAGGGGAAAAGAGGACAAAGGTGGTCCAGGGATTGTAGCAGAAAAATGTAGCTCCATCCTGAAATCGATCCATAACTTCTGTTATTTCTATTCAGCCATTTTGAGTCTCAGTGCCTGCAGGAAAGGTACGTTATCATTTATGAGCTGCTCTTTATATGCAGCTGTCTTTGTTCCGTAAGTATCTTTGGGTGTTTGAACACAAAGAAGCCACAGCTTTCATCTCATGCCTCATTTTGAGATGTTTTTTACCCTATTGTATGGGAATCAGCCCCCCCCCCCCCCCCCAATCCTTTGCATGTATTTTAATGTTACATCCTTTGTTTTACAATGAAGTGGGCTGGACTTCAAAGAGCTGCTCTTTTTTTTTTTTCTTTCCTAACAATTGCAGTTTCAGCCGGTAGTCGTCTCTCACCAGTTTCCACATTCCTACCCACTCAGAAACACCAGGGGAACAGGAAAGATTAATGAGTAGGCATAAAAATGACCGTATTGGAGCTGACTGCGGAGAAGATTTTAAAACACGTCTGTCGCAGTTGATGATTAGGCAAACCTGAGCGTAGGGATAGAATGACTGGAGATTTATATTTCCTGATATGGTATGACAGATGAGATTGTTTTCCAAATGCCATGAGGCATTTCATTTCTGTGTTGTTCCCGGATCCTGTCACTTTATTATACACAGGCGTTAATCTCTCATCCAATCGAACAAATGCTATTTTTGTAAATAAAGGAGGCATCAAACTTTCACTGGATATTTCCAAGATGACCATATGGCCTCCGTCAGATTAAATGATGCATGCCAGATTGTGAGACTTGATCATCCTTCAGCCTCTCCAGAAACCATCTGTTGATGTGGTTCAGGATGTTTAAGTCTGGCGTGTTCGGGGCACCCATGTTTCTATGGAAACCCCGAGCACTGTCACAAAGCTGATCCGGATCACTACACGCATCTTTCTGCCGATCAAAGGTGTTCACCTCAATTTCAGAGGGAGTTTGGGTGATATAAAAAGGCCTCTCTACCTGTCAATCTCGTCTTGAGTGACAGACTGTTTGTGCTTTTTGAAGCCCTTTTGTTGTGGGGTTGTTTGTGTCTGGCTGATGTGGATAAGTGTCTAGGATTGGCTTGCTTACGCAGGAGTGTGAGGGTCGGCGCACAGGCGTCCTCCTGTGACTTTCTCTGCCAAGCACAGAAAGTTCCTGGAGAGATTTCATTCCATTTCTGTTTAGGCTCATTCAGACAAAAGAAAACGGATCTATTAGTCCATTGTTTAGCATTCAGGCCTTAGGTGAGCTTCCTTTTGGTGCTGCTGCTGCGGCTGCTGGAGTCGCCTCCACAGGACTGAAACCTGAATAATTCATGAGAAAACATCCGCTCCTGTGTACACAACAGACATGAGTAAGGACATTAATGTGACGTGGAGCGACATCAGTGCGCCTTTTGTTTCCCTTATCTCAAACACGTCAGCTCAGCCTCCTGAACAAAGTTATCCGCCACCATCCACATCGTCTTGTTGACTTTAAAGCCTTTCCGCGCAAACCCCTCATCAAAGGCAGAATTTCTGTGGAGACGAGAAGAGTGTGGAATCAAAGATGGGATACTTGTTATCAAAGCCATTGAGTTCCCTGTTGACCTTAGACGAGATTTAAATGCTCTCTGCCTCCACAGCTTGTGGGGTGGTGCAGGAAATATAAATGACTCTTCCCTCTATCTGATTCTCTGCCAGAAGCAATCGCTCCGAGGAGTCGGGCCAGACGGGCATCTGGCCCAAAGCTGCTTCACACACCTTCCTTTAACCTACACATACTTCCAGTTTATTTATTTTTTTGACCACTGCACTTTCAGTTGGCCGCTGATAATTTGATGTTTTGGAGCTCTATTAGTTTTCATGATTCTTTGAAAACTTGCTCTTTTACTGCTGTAAAATGCCTCCAACTTCCATACATCCCAATACGATTCACCTTTGTACGGCTTGTAGTTGTGATTAAGGTGCTTCAGTATTTAATGCTATGCTCTAGACAGCTCAGAACTTGAAAAAGAAGGTTTCAGACCTCCTACCAGTACAAGTACATTGTCACTCAAAGTCAGAGTTCCTACTTGTAAACTTGGGGCAAATCCATTTACCCCAACTTATTAAAGAAGCAGACACAACGACAGCACCCATGAACTTTTGTTTGGTATGCATTTTTTTTATTTCTCCTAGATATTTGGGATCAGTAAGACCCACTAAGTATAAAAAACAAACAATAATGATAATTAAGTCCCAGTGTCAAATGTCTTCAAATGAGTACTTCCTAATTAACAGCGTCTTAGCTTGTTACTGTTGCTAAAATTGGTCAAATTTGTTGCCATAACAAACTACAAACATTATTAATCATAAACAGTTTCAAGCATAAAATATGATCAGATTTGGGACCTTGTCCACTTTTGTGTCGGGATCAGCTGCAGACTGACTTTGCAGAGATGGCTGCCATCTTGTTTTTACATGGATTAGTGTATTGTGCTCTTACTACCACTAGATGGCACAAACGAGGACAACAGGTCTAAGTTTAGTAGCCCAAAATGTGATGTCCTTATAAGAAGACACAGGATCTCGGGAGAATAAAGTACATTTGGCTGTATTTAAAAGAAGTAATTTACTGTCATTTAATAAAACCTGCTCTGCATGTAATTGAGGTTAAATTGGTCCATTAAAGTGCAGGTAGAGCAGTATGGGGTATTATTTTCTAGACACATTATACATGTTAGAGAAAAACTTGTTGAAAATGTGAAAAGACTCAGAAATATGAAGTACTGCATTGTTTAGTCAGTAAACTGTTTTTCACTTTTTCTGTGTCCAGAACTATCTTGGTGGGCCTGAAATCATGGCTCAATGATGCACTGAAGCCATCCTAGCCACTGATAGCCCAGTAGTATCACTGTCGTTTTGTTCACCACCTGTGTGAGAGCAGCGAGTTCACTACATTCCACGAGCTCTCTGAGCTCTTTCAGTCTAATAAATACATGGATAACCTTTTAAATGCCACTATCATGTAATCACAAGCTAAACAGCTGCCACTAATGTATCTTTCTGTCTTTCTGTTTGAATCGGCTACTCAGCCTGTCGTCAGTTACTGCTCACTGCTATAAGTGTGTGCTCTGTGCTAACTTTAGCTGCTGTCTAGAGTCTGTTGACGCACCGCGGCCCTTTTTTTTTTTTCAGAGCCTAATATATATAACCTAATATTATTTACCTGGCAATTGTTTTAATATTTCAAATTTGGCTCAGTGGTTAGTGACACATTTTTCTGTGGTGTGACAAACCCAGAATACATGTTTATTTTTTCATTACCCAGACTTTAGACAATGTTTCATGTATACATACAAGAGGTCAACTGTGTGAACACTTGCCAAAGAAACTTAAGTGTGTCACAGTCAGCCATGTTTTTTTAAATTACGTTTGGCGTTGCGCACATGGAATGCTTAGAGGTCGGAAGTTGTACATTTTTACTGGGTAATTCTGACCTCCGTCTTTGACTGGCAGACAGCACAGCTTTACTCTATACTGCTTTTAGGTCGTAATTAACAATTTATCAAGGTTTAGATTTTATTGTGATAGATTATTCTCCAAAAAAATAGTCTGCCTTCCTTCAGTATTCCCTTCAACATACTCTTAACTAACATACAATGTTGTATCTGTCTATTTTGCTCACATTAGAGCTTTAGCATTAACAAATTCAAAGATAGAAGTCAGGGTAGAGAGCTTTTAAAGAGGAAGGCTGAATCAGTATAATACAGTTAAAACAAATTCTACAAAGCATTCAAAGTGAAAGGTTTGCACATGATTCTCAGTTGGAGACTGACATGTTTGAAGATATTTTTTAGGGCTTTTTGCTTTTAATCGATAGGACAGTGTTAGTGTGAAAGGGGGAGAGAGAGGGGATGACATGCAGCAAAGGGCTGTAGGTTGGAATCAAACCCACAGCTGCCGTGGCAAAGACAAAGCCTTAGTACAGTCTTAGTAGAGTTACTGGGTGCTCTGAGACTGACATGTTTGACTTATTGGCCTCAGAGGTGAGAAAAAATAACTACTAATATCTTATAGCAGTGGAGGACTTCATTAAAATTTAAACAACATAGTCGTTGTAGTTGTTGAAGACTGAATATGAAACTATATGACTTGTTGAGATTTTCTTTGCTGTTAAAGAGTTCATTAAATCTTTATTTTCTCTCTCAGGGAGTTTTACTGTATATGTTAGCGATGATAACAAAACAACACAAATACAGTAACATATCATACCCAGGAACAATACATGTAATCACATCATATGGTAATCGTCTGAATCATACAGCGTCGGTGGTCTCCCGCCACACAATCTGGTAATCTGGTCATATAATCTGGAGTAATGCAATTAAACAGAGAGGTAATCAGGGTGTAATCCCACCATGTAAATCAGGCTCAGGAGGTGCAGGGTGTTACAGACCACCAGCCCTCTGTACTGGAGCTCAGGATTAACCCCTCTACCCATCATTACACCTGTCTCATGGGTCCAGAGTCAGTGATCCACATTTGTGCTGCCCTGTGAGGAGCACGCCACCAGGTGGTCATTACAAAATCACACTTTGTGCTCCCTCAGATTATGTCAACCAGCTAAAATCCAACAAGACCTAATGTTTTATTTTGGTTTGTTATACTTATTCAATCTAGTTTTCTCAGTTTTAGTTTATTTCTGGGAGTAGTACTGTACACTTTGAGGCTGTCTGGCTAATCTGTAGTTAGTTTCAAGTGTTTCAAATCATTAATTATCAGTTTATGATATCATCACTTTTTGCTTTCAGCAACTGAATTCTAGGCTGCATATAGAAGCACTTTTAAAGCATTTTTCTATAGCAGTTTGAGAAATGGTACTTTAAATTGTTTTACTGAACAGCAATATCAGTTATAGAGAAGGCCAGATTTTTCGGTAGAAGCTGAAGGAACAGTTTGTTCAGAAATATGTTTTATATATTGTAGAACTGAGATTGATGCACATGACCTATAGCTAATCAACGATAAACTATTTAATTGGGTATAAATGCCACTTTTAATATACAAATACAAGTAAACAAAGTTTTGCAGTTTAATTATGACTTGGAAAAATCAATAACCTTGGTAAAAAAAAAAAAAAATCATCTCACTGGGATGAATTTACCGTTCCTAAATACATTATGTCATTAATGAGAGCACCCACACCAGTATGTGCCCTAAATGGTAAGGCTGATTTATTTAATAATTGCATCAAAGTGTAATGGTCCCATTTTCTTTGGATTTCTGTGGTGTCCAAAGAGGAATACAGCAAGGCTTAGGTGCACCTTTTCAAAATAAACGCTTAGTTGAGTATTTTTTTGGTATGATAAGACGAAACTTTATTCATTCTGAGGGAAACTGCTAAGCAGCGAGTTTTCATGAGTGCAGATAGAAATAGTGCAACATACACCAGACTAACATAATGTAAGAGCAGGTGCGAAATATAACACTAGGTAATAATAAGGTGCAGTCTAATATATGCACTGCCAAAAAAGCTTACCAGGATGGATGATGAAATAATTGGGTTGCTTATAAATGTGTTCATATAGCAGCAAATCTGAGGTGGTGATGAGTGCTTGTAATGTGAAATAAGACAGTGAGGCAGACTGCTTAAAACAGAAAAAAGGAACTGACATTTGACTCCAGCAAATTCTCCAAAAATGTGGATTTGTGTAAGAAACTAGCAAAAATCTTTTTACTTTGATGCCAGAATTTGAACTTATTTCCAGAAAGTAAGACTTTGTGGTGCAATATCAGACTAAATAAGATGCGGATGTGTTGCTTTGTTGAGGATAGGTGGTTGCTGCTCACCTTTCCAATGCAAGACAAATAAGCTGCATCAACCACACTACTGTATATTCCTGTTTTAGCTATTGTTATTACTCTGTATGTATTACTCTGTATCTCAAAGCAAACATGAGGGAGAGTGTAGATAATTAAGTGACTTCAGGTACACAATGACTTCAGTGCTACAGCAGTCAGCAGGTAAAGCCTACACATAATCTTATATATGATTCCCTGTGCTTAGAGGCCCTACACTAACAGCTTAAAGTATAAATGCAGGCTTCAATACTTAAATCTGTGCGGATTCTCCTTCGGTCTCATGTTTAGTTCATTTAAATTTGTTTACTCCTTGCTCTGGATGCATGATACTGTATGTACTGTGTATATATCATGCATCATTCAGCTCTAATCCACACGGTCCCCACTCAATTTACCATATTGCTCATATATTAACACTCCTCTGCTTCATCTCATCACTCCCTGGGAACGAAACGACATGCGAAATGCATAAAGAGGCCAAAAATATTAAAACGGAAAGATTTACAGAGGAAGCATGGCAGAAGTGTAAATGCAGGAAATAGGATCAGAAATGTCAAACACAAATGCCTGTAATGAAAAACCTAATTTCAGTGTGTTTCTATAAGCCTATTATTAAAAATGGAAGCAGTTGGTTTGATTGTGCTGTGTACGTCTTGTTTTGTAATGAATCATGTTCTTAATGTGCTATTCTGTTCTCTCCCAGCCTTGTTAGTATTCATGATTACCACCGCTCTCCTCCACTCCTACTCTGAATCCTCTTACGCTCTCCTATGGTTCTTCATGTATGAATTTGTTAGTGTGCGATGCCGGCTGGTTGCAGTGCTTTGCTCTGCCTGGATGCTCCACTTATTGCAGTTTGACTGCTTCAGTGGGGAATGAGTTTCCAGGGATCTCAGCTGAAAGCCTATCAGCATGCATAATAATGCATCACTGTTGCCAGATTACTGAATCTTAACATTTTTTTTTTTACAATTCCCTGGAGAGCAATTCTGCTCTGTCATGAATCTTTGTGATTTTTTGGTGAGCAGATGGTATTTTAATGAACTGCACCGAAGATATTTTAATGTGATACTTGTCCTCTTGCAACCCTGACATAAACTGCCAGGCAGGTGCTTTTGAAAAGAGCTGTAATTGTTATTCTTTCGAGGCAAGGTGAGACGCAACATTTCTGTTGCATTATAAATCACCCAAGGAGTCACGTTTAACGTCTAAATTCACTTAATGTTATCATTTAAACATGAATCGAAATGTGACAAGCGACATTAGAATCCACGTGTTTTCAGCTCCCAGGATGCCACTTAATGTAGTGTGTAAGTCAGCAGAAGTTTAACATATTCTGCTCTTGGATTTAGTCATTTGTCAGTCAGGATATTTATATTTTTATTGTAATATTTCTTTTCATGTTTCCAAGAACCTTCTCGGGTTCTTGCAAAATGAAGCTCAGCAGGTTTCCAGTTTGTTCATAGGTTGAAACCAGTTCTGCTTTTATACAGAGTAAGATAGCACTGTGTTTGATATGGAGCATAGCTGTTTTGGAAATGGACCTGCAGTGGAACAATTTGTGAGTTGTTGCTCTAAATAGCTAAAATCCCTCCGACCCACTGCTTCCTGTAGTTTTCTAGTTCAGTTTCTTTTAGTTTTAGATGAAACTGTGTGAAACATTCAAATCCTGGAACTGCACTAGCTGGAAGGCCAGTGCATGTGAGAAGACTTGAAGGTGAATACACATTTTAGAGCATGGATATTTCAGCTAAGGTGGATTTTGATCAGTCTGTCATGGAGTGTAATGTATTCACAATATTTTAGCTTGTGACTGTGGAAGTTGAGGGATCATAGCAGGGCTGCAACCAAGGATTATTTTCATTATCTATTAATCTGCCGATTATTTGCTGATTTTCTTGCTGATTTTATTAGGATCCACATCAGCTGATGCAGAACATCGGCCACTCTTCCTGGGGATTTTTGATCGATTAATCATTTTCTCTATAAAATGACAGAAACTAGTGAAAAATGTGACATCTTCAGATGTCTTGTTTTGTCTGACCATCAGTCAAAAACCCAGAGATATTCAGTTAACTTTTAGCTACAACAAAGAAAAGCATCAAATCATCACATCTGAGAAGCTGAAAATATTTGGCATTGTTGTTTAAAACAGGGGCGTCAAACATACGGCCCATGGGCCAGAACCGGCCCGCTTTAGGGTCTAATCCGGCCCACTGGAGGACCTTGCACACCTAATACTAATGTACTTGTGAAGGCTAAGAGGTGTCAGTTTTAGTAGCAAGTTAAACAGTGAGTAGCCTTCTATATATAAAATGCTGCTTCGGAGGCTTTTCCACCCTGTACGGAATACAGTTCTTTGAAAAAGAAAACAAGGAATACTTGTGTTCAAATTTAAAGATACTGAACATTGTGCTCACTACAAAAGACCTGTATCAGACCTCTACCTTAAAACAATGTTGGTGGAATACTATTGCTAAGGCATTGCTAAAACTTAAGATTCGTAAATGGCTTGTAAGGGAGGAGATAACTTAATTTACTTCCTCAATACCATCCACTTGTGCTGTGGTGATGACAGCATTACTGCATAGGAGTGGAAATGTATGGAAAAATGGACATGTAATGACAGTGAGTGAAAGTGAGACGTGATTGAATTTGCACTTATAATCAGAATGTACTTGTACGTCTTCACACTGTAAGACAGATTAAAAAAACCTGAAGGTGTTGTTATGTATAGGTTATTAATGATGGTTTTACTGGTCCGGCCTACTTGAGATTGAATTGGGCTGTATGTGGCCCGTGAACCAAAATGAGTTTGACACCAGTGGTTTAAAATATAACTAAAATGATTATTGAGTACAAAATAGTTGAAGAAAAATTTTGCGACAATCTACTAATTTTTCTATTCTTGCAGCTCTAGACTGTCCCCTGAAAACAACCTGCTAAAAATCAGCCTGTTATAATTAGGTTTACATCTTTATATGCACATTTTCAATTTGCACATACACGTAAGTGGAAACACCAAATTATGCGAAAATCCTGAAATATCAGAAAATAAGTTTTTACACTTGAGGGATGTTGAAAAGTTAATGTATTTATAAAAGGTAAATGTACCTAAGGGCAATGAAAGCAGATTAAGTGAATAGATAATGACATACAGTCATCACATGCCATCATTAGGCCACTAGTTCCCAACCAGGGGTTCTTGAGGGAGTTCCAGGTGGTCCTCTGATGAATGGAGAATCACTTATTTTCACTAGTTAATTCACCGTAGACAGAAGAGTCATGAGAGTGACAATTCTGATTATAGGTTTCTCCTCCTCCATGATTATCTCCTCAACTGTAGCTGACAACTACAGAATTCTAATATGTAACCATCAAAATCTTTTTAGATGAAGTTCCTTGAAGTGAATTCTTATCAAATGGAGGTCCGTGACCTGATCTGTATCAGTTTAGGGGTCCTTGAGAGCCACTAGCACAGGCGGCTGCAAACTCTCCCTGTCTGGATGGATTTTAACATGCTTCTGTACGCACACAGAGCTGTTACCACAACTCCTCCAAGAGCACATAGCTGCAATATTAGTTGTTCAAAACTCTGTATTTCTGTTGTCCAGTGTGCTCTCAGTTAGTATACATTCATTGTTTTCCTACTGCTTGTCTTGATGAACCAATTCCCAATAGTCACATAACTGTAGCAAATAGAAAAGCAAATAAATGTGTATTTTCTGGAAAATTTAGTTAAAATTTGTGCTACATTTTGTCATATTGTCATTGTGAGTATGTTATCATGCTGACATTAAGCTCGTTCAGTTCAAAGCACCACTGTTCTGAAGTAAGTAGAGCCTCACAAAGCTGCTAGCATGACTGTAGCCTTGTTATCAACATAATGAGGAGGCACTTTGTATACACCCACCATCCACGCCGACTACCCCCCTACACTCTGTGTGGTATGACAAGGTAACACTTGGACTGAGAAAATCATAATCCAGGCAGCAATTACATTTCTTTCAAAACCAAACATACAATTTAGTAGTATATTAGGAGGAATGGAATAAAGGGATAGACACTTTTGCGGAGCAGAAAATGGGTATATCTTTTTGGAAACAACAGGGAACAAGAGCCTTAATATCAGCTCAGCAATTCTATGGATAATATACAGGTTTTGCAAACATGTAATTGGTGAGATTTTACAGTATAATACACTTTAATGCATGTCCGTTTGGATTATAAATGACATCAAAATGAGAGCTTATACATTTCAGCAGGGTTAGGGGTGGAGAACATTTTGTATATTTATCCCAAGTTGTGCAATTGCAAACCGAGGTTGTTCCAACTGTGCGACTGAGTATTTCAGCATGAGAGTGCTTCAGTGTTCTCTTCAGCCTCTCTACCTCATCTGTGGTTTATGTTTAGACCTGGCATGTCTCTTCAGGGAGTAGCATGATGACCATTACGTTTTCAAAGGCTTGTGTAATGAAAGGTGGTTTCAAGTCTTGAAGAATTGCAGTCCAACGAGATTGTTGTCCTGGGTAAACAGACTGTCTTTGATTGTGGACCAACAAATACTCTTTTTGTCCTCCTCCTTCCTGCTTCACTCCCACTTCACTTAATCTGACTGTGTGTTTGTCTCCAATTTCTTCTCCACTCTCAGACAGAATCACATATACAAACAGCAAAACAGCAGACATATTGACTAGAGCTGGGGATCCGTACTCCATATTCAGGTATCAACTGAAATAACCCAGTACCAAGTAGTATGGAAACATCTCCAGTCAAACGACAACTGCACTGGATTTCTTTTTTCGATGGGGGTCTGGCGAGGTCTAGTGTGGTGTGTCTTACAGAGATAGCTGTTCAGTGTGCCGAGGCTACCGTAAAACTTTAATTAAAAACCGAGCCCTAGTGAAAAGCCGTGTCCCCTTTACTACCTGGGTGTGGCTACATGTTTGGACAATGTTTAGATGCCAGGTCTGGTTTTCACTGATGCTGCAAAGCAGTTATATTCCTTTTTTTGTGTGTATGTGATTTTTATAGAAGTTCTATAAAACCTTTTAAAGCCCACCAAGTCCTCGGCTCTGTTCTGGGGCCTCTCTGCCTTTCCTTGGGTCTCTGCAGAATGCCCCTTCCACACGCTTACATGGACAGCCTTAAGGCAGAGAGAGCAAACCACCCTGCCCTTCCATGCACATACGTGGAAAGCCTTAAGGCAGAGAGAGCACACCTTTCTGCCCTTTCACGTGCAAATGAGCAAAGCCTGAGGCGAGAGAGCACACCTCCCTGCCCTTCTGTGCGCCTACATGGAAAGCCTAAGGCAGGGAGAGCACCCTTCTCTGCCCTTCCACGTGTAAACGAGCAAAGCCAGAGGCAGAGAGAGCAAGCAGCAGCAAAGACCCCCCCCCCCTCTTCCTTTTGTGTGAAAGGAATTAAAGGCTCGTCCTGCAGAATCTCCTGTCTCAGATATATGCGAGTTGAGTTCAGTGATGGAAGCAAATGAAAGCCCAGGGTATAGATTAAAATGTTACGGTATACTACACATCACTTCATTCACATTATAGGTATTGAATGAAGTACTCTATTGGTATCAGTATCGCTTTAAGGGTTCTGGTATTGGTGCTGGTAGCATAATATTTTAAACAATACCCAACCCTAATGTTTACCCAAACACCTGTGCACATACAAAATGCTCAGAGTCTTATTAGACTCAGAAACACTAAATGCCAAGGGCAGTAAACACACAGAGACATGTCTGCAAGGAAGCTGCTTGGGTACAGACTCCGGAGCATATTCATCAATTCAGCATGACTGTAAAATGATACTATGGTAATTTGTTTGCCCACATGCAAAATTTTTAGAAACAGAAAAGAACATTTCATTGTTTTGCTTTCCATGGATCTTAGTATTAATGCCCTGTTATAATCCCTTACAAGAGCTCAACTCCCTGAGCCAGACAAGTTTCGGATTCAGACAAAACTAATTTAGCATGCAGATTAATGCAATTCCCAGCTCCTGCAGGAGCCAGCTTATTAAACACATTTAAATCACATACATTTACAATTAGAATAAGTTGGAGCCATTAAATAAAAGACATAATACAAAAGTATCTCATCAGCACAGTTTGTCTATCCAAACACATTTGCATAAGTGCTTTGCCCTTTTGCACTAAAGCATATGTAAAGCAGTCGTACCCTCTAACTGTAGTCGCAGGCTAAAACAGGTTTTCAGGCAGGAAAGCGCACCTCCTTTTCCCTCAATTATATTCAGGGATGAGTCAGCCATATTGCTCTAATTAAAATAATCAAAGTCCTGCTGTCAGGTTGGCACTTCTTCTGCACTGTTGTGGCTTGCGTTTAATTGCTTTTGCATTTTAATGTTTGAGCTATCTCTGCGTGTGCGTATGTATGTGAGTACAGGTGTGTGTGGTGCATATATGTGCAGGAGAGGCTCTCTATGCAGAGCAGTATGCTAAGCCTGGAATACTGAGAAAGTTTGCACCGGGCTGGTCTTCAGTGTTCCTTTTACTGACTCCTACTGCACGCTTGAATGTCTTTCAATTTAGTCCCTCTGATAACTCGGCTCTCTCTCGCCGAGATAAATGTTGAAATATAATAAACGACTTCGCAACTTCACATGTTTTGGCTCCCACCTCGTCTCTCTCACACTGTCTCCGTGCCCTTCCATTTCTCTGCCTTATTTATCTTTTTCTCCGCTTCCCTTGTTGCTCATTTTTCAACATGTTCCAACAAGTTTCATCTTGTAGTATTAGCTTTAGCAAATAAAGGATGTAATTCCCAGTACATTGCAACTTGTAGTTCTTGGGAAAAAAATTAAATTCTCTTGGGGCAACGGGGCTGTTATTGTGTCTTTAACAATGAAACGACAATTTCGCTGTATTATGTTATCAGTTTTTTAAACATTTTGATTCTTTATGTAATCTTGTGCAACAGTGTGGCATCACTGTGCATCACTGAGACAGTTGTTGGATAAGCAGAGTGTTTTCCTGCTTGCAGTGTGCATTTTTGATAAGAAGCGGACTGAGGATGTCACTTGGACGTGAAGGAATTGGAAAAAGTGCACAGCGTATTGGCGCGCATACAAAGTAGCTGCATGAAGACACCGATAAAGCGGTGATGGAGTGATTATTGTCTCCAGAGTTACTATTCATTGGAACTGTCCTCTGGAGTGGGAACACATGATAGTAAGATGAGTCTCTCAATCAATAGGCACTGCAGATGTGCCTTTACACACACCAACAAGGGGATAAGCTCCTTATCAATACACTGTACCGAAACAGCTCTCAGATATGGATTAATCTGTCCTCAGTACTACGAAGCTTTTTTCCCCCTAAACCTGCCTGTCATTTATTTCCCTGCAGTGCTACATTAAACCTGGGAGTGGTCGTCTTTGGTGCAGAAAAATCCTGTTTGGTCTCAGTTAAAATGTTTTCACTGCAGTCTGCAGTATGTATGGACTGCATGGCATCTGATATGTATGCTGTTCACTGGCTTCGATTACTTAAAGGCAAAGTTTGACATTTGGTAAATACACTTGCATTCTCGTGTCATATCTGTAAACTCAATATAAACAAGCAAGATGTATTTTATTTCTGTGAGCTTTTTATTATATTTGGACATAACTAGCTGTTTAATCCCTGTTTTCAGTCTTTGTGCTAAGCTAAGCTAACAGGCTGCTAGCTGTAGCTTTGTATTTACTACATAGACATGAGAGTGGTATCAATCTTTTCATGTGACTCATCTAAAATTCTAAGATTCAGTGTTATCACACCAGATCTGTTGACCAGAAAGCAAATTCTACAGAACTAACCATGGCCACTTGGGTACAGAGGTCCAATGACATGACAGCTTTTCTGCTTCACTTCATAGTCATTCCTCATTCTTGATTTTTTTAAAAGGTCTCTAAGGTTCAGTGTGTAGGACTCGGTGGCATCTAGAGGTGAGGTTGCAGAACTTCCCCGATGTGCCAACTGTGTAGACCTATAGTGGCCAACACCAAAACACATAAATGTAAGTGACCCTGTCTAGAGCCCTATTTCAATCAGAAGAATTAAATAAAGATGAAGTTTAACAAAGTCTTTGGTCACCCGAGAGTGATTACTTGTGATCGTGGGACATCTGAGCGGCAGCAATATAAATCCCTCCATGGAGTCCAGGCACTGGTGGAGGTGGTGGCTGATGACTTTGGTTGATGACTGATGAGGCGAAATGAGGCTGCATCCGAGAAAACAAAGCAATAATGGAGGTGGAGGGTACGCACAGCTGCAGCATGAAAGGTTTGTGGGCAGAAAAGAACCATTTTTAAAATGTGGAGCAGTTAGATGGTAGGCAGATGGCAAAGGTGTGTCGCTGTGTTATTGGTTGACTGTGGATCAGCTGTAGAACAGTTAATGACTTGACTGACAGCCCTGAACACTGACAGCCAGAGATAGAGAGTGAGCATGCGTACAAGGACAGAATGGCAGGGTGAGAAAGAAAGTTACAGGCTAAGAATATTGTCTTTGTGACTGAACTTCATTTGTCTGTTCTGGGCTACTGTAAAACAACATGGCAGACTCCATGGATAAAGACCCGCTCTGTATGTAGCTATAAATGGCTCGTTCTAAGGTGATGAAAACACACTGGTTCTTATTTTTGGAGGTAATTACAATCGAAAGAAAACATCCATCCATTTTCGTAACCGCTTATCCTCTTGAGGGTGGCGGGGGGGCTGGAGCCTATCCCAGCTGACATTGGGTGAGAGGCAGGGTGCACCCTGGACAGGTCGGCAGACTACAGCAGGGCTGACACATAGAGACAAACAACCATTCACACTCACATTCAGAGTCACCAATTTACCTAACCCCAACCTGCCTTTGGACTGTGGGAGGAAGCCGGAGTTCCCAGAGAGAACCCATGCTGGCATGGGGAGAACATGCAAACTCCACACAGAAGGGCTCCCTCCTGGGATCGAACCAGGAACCCTCTTGCTGTGAGGGGACAGTGCTAACCACCACACCACTGTTCCACCGTGCCGCCCCTAAAGAAAACATACTTATGAATATTACATATATACCATTTCTGCCAATAGATGGCCTCTAAATGCTACACACTGGACCTTTAAAGGTATACCATGCAGAATTGTAAGTTATTGTTTGTAAATATACTCATCAGCAAAAGTGATAGTGGAGGTCAACCCCAGATTCACTCTTGCTTGGCGTTTTGGCTCCTTATATTTGTGTTTTTTGGCACTTCAGCCTGGTTGCAATCTTTTTATAAAGTCCTGACCTCACCTGAGCGCTGTGGATGTACACGCCTATAAAGTCCCAAACACAGAAAATAAGAAGTAAATAAGAAAATACAGCCACACACTTAGAATTGGTCATAAGTGATAATTAAGAGGGATTACTTCTGTGTAAGTTTAAACATAGTTTTTAGGAATATCCTGTGTAGTATATCATTAGAGAAACCACCCATTTTCAAAATTCATACGTCTTATGGTCTAAGACAGTCCAAAAAATGTTAGTAAACATGAACAACTCTCTTCCAAATCTAAAAACTAGAGTGCTAAAACTCAAATTTGTGATGTCATCATGTGCAAAGTTGGACACTGCTTCATAGAAAATGAATTGGGAAAGATGTTATACGGTAGATGACACCCAGAGCACCCATAGCACCCAGAGCACCCAGGGGAATGTTCAGAGTATAAGAGTACATCGCAAGTTTGAGATTTACCTCTCTGGTTTCTGGCTTTGAGACAGAGAGTAGCTCATGCTCAAAAATTTTGTTTAAACTTTCCTTGGTTATGAAAATGACATATTGGAATTCCTTATTTAGGTGGAGCTCCCTTTGAAACAGTTTATCTTGACAGGGCACAGTACTATGTAAACAAGTTATGATACAGTGTGTGTGAGCAGTGCAAATATATGTTTTTGTAGTCCTTGTTTTTATGGTATTTTGTGTTTTGAAACTATTTTTTTTTCTTTTAGATATTTAATAAATAAGTCCCTTTATATGTCGGTACAAGCGCATACAGCTGTTAAATTACAATCTTAGGTGGGTTTCTTTTACAAGCCCTTCCGGCTTTTTTCATACCACCTGTGCAATTCTTATGTTGTTGACAATTTAATTCTCTTTTGTTTTATTTAATTTATGCAGAAATAAAGATCTAAACTCTCAGCAAGTAAGTAAATAAGCTATTTACCAAAATGTCAAACTACTCCTTTAAATGCTCGTCCTTTCCTTCATTAGTTGGAGATTAATTCTTTAGCCTTGAAAACAAGCCGCCTCCAAACTCTCTGTTATTCATGGAATAAGCCAGACAGCAGTCCAGCTCCTTCATCTCTTTATCCGAGGCTTGCCCAGTTGTCTTGGGAGGTGTACTCTAACCTGCTCTCAGCAGCCTGCCATGATTAGCCAATAAATAACTAAACGTATATCATAAATCAACAGGGAGAGCTCTGTCAGGGTGATTTCCACTGCAGTTGCCCTCTGAAAATCACTCTGCTGCTCTGAGAAAAGAAAGCGAGAGAGAGATGGATGGAGGAGGGTTTGGCAATGAATGAGGTTCTCCGTGTGTTGTAGAAAATGTTTTACCTTGAGAGATATCGTCTTGTAGCATCACCCAGAGACGGCTCCTTTGCTCTGTTGAACAGCTGGTCAATACATACAACCTGTAGTTGTTGTTTTTTTGAGGATCAGGAGCTGTGATAAAGCTGCCACCAGTTACTCCAATGATCCCACGTTAGTTGGCTTCATTCAAATGACACTTTAATTATGTTGATGATTATAACACTGTCAGCTATCTCTGCCATCTCCCCTGCGAGCTATAGGCACATCTCTCATTCTCCCAACATCGCCGTGTAATTGTGCCTCCTGCATAAGAAAGCAGAGAGCGATGACAGGGGTGAGGAACTCAATTAGACAGCAGCAAAGTAGCTGAGTATGTAACGCTACGTGCAAAACATGCACCTTTTGTATCGATGCTGACTCAGTTTGTGATCTCACTATAATCTGCACGTCATTAGAGATGACTGCAACACTCAGCTCTGTCTGTCTACATGCTGAAGATAAAAGTTTGACCGGGGCAGAGTGGGATTGAGCAGAGATAATGGGCTAAGGCCTGGCAACTGATTGTTGGGGACACTTAGAGAAGATGCATTGACAGAAAACAGCCAGCAGGGAGCAGCAGTGAGATCGAGGGGGAATGTGGCAAGGAGCAAAACCAGTCTCGGTGGAGAGGAGGCATGTGAAACAGTGGAGGATTGTCATTTTCTGCACTTTTATTCTCCATCATCAGATATATATTTCCAATCCCGTGGGTCTTGAAGTTCATCATAGCCGAATCCTCCCCCCTGCATCCTCTCTCCCTTCGATTCCCCCAGAGTCCTGCAGACAAGCAACTTTATCTTGATCCTCATCAAGGCCCCTGGCACCGCGTTTCATCCACAACCCTGTCGACCGTTATCTCCAAGTGGAGAGGCTGTCAAACTGTTTATTATTACCAGGCTATCAGAGATGGGAGAAGGACATGGCTGCAAGGCGTTGGAGTGGAACTTGGGAAGGACTTTGGGTGACAGACGTGCTGAGTTTGACAACAGATAATAGGTGCTTCTCTCCGGGTCTTATCTCAGCCTCCATAGGTCAATGCAAGGGAAGAGAGTTCAGCCCTCTGCCAGAGTCCAAGCCGCAGAGGAGTGAAGCCGCTGCTTTCTGCTGTTGAGTAACCTGTTGATAGCACTCTGCTGACAGTTTGAATGAGCATATGATGATTAAAGACCACAGTGCATATAGCAACTTCAGAATCTGACTAGACTGTAGACAGGTGCATGAGAAAGCTCGGCTTTAAAGGATGACAGACACTATCGAGTGTCTTGTTTCAGATACAAGGACTTAAGAAGTGTCGATAAAAGTTTCTTAGACTGTAACATTTCAAGGGAAGCCCCTAATGCAAGAAAGCGATAATAGATTCAATACAAAGACCAAAATATTAAAATCCCTTACATCCTGAGCTTGTACCTTCTGGGAGACGTTATGTAAGAACCACAAAAAAATTGTACAGCAAATCCTTCCAGTTAAATGCAGTTAGTACAATGAATACTGCAGTGAACACAATATCGACATAATACATTATAAAGTTGTTATGGTGAACTTGTAACCATAGACTGTAAAAATAATGGACATAGCCACCATGACGTACTCACTTATTTGTGGGCTCCTGTTTTGAAGTCTCAATGTCAGCATTTTGGGCGTTGCCATTTTGGATTTTTGGAGCCAGAAGTGAACATATTTGGATGAGTGGGTGGAATTGTGCAAGAGAAAGGGATGGATCTGACTCATTGTGACGCCTCGCAGACATCCTGTTTGTCAAAGCAGCCTGCCCTTAATTATGCATAACTTGAAGCCTTAATAACAGTTAAATGGGTGAGTTATAGTAAAATTCCCCCTGTAGTTGTCATGAATGCTGAAATTAGCTGGACACCAAAAGCATTATTTGCACCAGACTGTTAGCATGTTTATTTCTGCTGTGAAGTTGGGCATTTTAACATGGGAGTCTATGGGGCCCAACGACTTTTCCCCATAGACTTAGATCGTGAAAGAGAACCTCACAACCCCCACGAAATGACTCATTTTACTATTTGAATTTGATATATTCAGTTTGATAACATTTCGACAGCCTTGAAAGCTGTACGACTAAATCATTTCATCTCTAGTGTTAAACAGGAAGTAGTGGGCTTGGTTGGCAGCAGACCCCAGTGGGCCTGCTCTCTGAGGGCAATGATGCAGAAGCAGTGTTGATCATCCAGGTAGTTAAATACGTGGCAGTAGCGGCAACGTTTTTTGGCTTCATGCGCCACTGAACAACTTTCACGGGAATGAATGCAGCTCTGCCTCCTCCAGTTCTCTTTATACATCCCTGGGACTGACTTACTGTCAGAGTCAGCCGCAAGTGGCCTTTAGAGGAACTTCAGTTTTTGACACTTTCACACTGGCTTTATTCTTCAGCCTCTTGATGTTATCAAACAGTTGCCTATTTCCACTACCAGCAGTAACACTTAGTAATATTAGCGTTCAATTGGAGGGGTGTTTCTGGCCACCTGGCAAACATAAATGCAGTATTCATTGTCCTATGAGCTCTGTTGTGGCCTCAACCAACTTCTGAAGAAAATATTTGGCTTTTTGTTCCACTTAATTCACCAGCTAGTCGCTAACGTTGCCTGTTTGTTGTTTGGTGTTGGGCAGGAAGTGAACAGTGAGTTGATCAGAGCTTTTCAGTAAAAACGGTTGCCTGCTGTGGCCAACAAACGACACTGATGAGGGCAGTGAGAGTGAACTGAAACAGCAAGTTTTGGGCAGTAAAACCAAAATAGTGAGTTGAAGATGCTCAGTAGAGCCAAGGGGAAACCTTCACATTACATACGATCGTGTGATCCGTTATTCATATGAAAATACTGATCAAAGTTGCTTGGAAACCAAAGACAATGTCCATATCATCAAATTTTCCATATCATAGACAATAACACTCCTAACCAACTAGAAAGCTCATGGAAAGAGAGATTTAGAAATAGATACAAAGTGGCAGAGAAGGAGAGACAGATGGAAAAAAGCAACAGACAGACAGAGACAGAGCTGAGTTTCCGCTCCCTGCCATTCACTGTTTACTCCATCAATGCCCCTCTGTCCCTGTGTGTCACCACTCGGGGCAAAAGGCTTTCTCTTCCCGTCACTTGCACAGACATAAATACCCATTTTTTTTCCTCCAACTGTGGCATTTGCATTTGATAAATCTGCATTCAGACAGTCAAACCAGTGAACTGTGAGAGTCAGAAACTCAGCTTTCTATAGTGTTAACTGCCTGTGTTTCTTTCTGTTTGCAAGCTGTCAAGAAATGCATGCTTCATAATCTTTATTATGTTACATCCGCGCACATTCTTTAGTAAATAAAAAAATTAACCACCATGTTAGCACATGTACAAGCGTGTCAGCGTGTGGGAAAGTGTTGCAATATTTGATCCGACAAACAAAGACCAATTTTGTCTGAAGTGTCTTGTTTGTCACGAATGTTGGCAAAAGAAAGCAAGAGGTAGTGGCACAGAAAACACTTGTATTAATTTGTAACTTTGATAAGGACACTCTCACTCAAACTCTTTTTCTCATCCTTTTGATGCAGCACTTTTCCCTTTTTTTTTTACTCTTTCATACTCACAGTCTCACACTGCACTGCTGGTGAACGGACAACAGTAAGATCCAAATGTGAAGCCAATTAACCTGCCTGCAAGTAAAGAATCAAAACTCTTGCACACTTTGATGTTGGCAGACAGTGTGCTGTGTACCGAGACAGCTTTTATTTCCAGAATAAAATGTCCTGAAACCTGCTGTTTTGTTTCAGTCCCCAGCCGAAGGAACATTTTGACATATAGAGATTTGGAAATTCAGAGCTGCTGCCTGTGAAGGGTTAGATTCAGAGCAGCTCTACTGTTTATGGAGGCTGAGACATACTTTCTGAAGTATCTATCTGGAATATATAAACAGACATAATGTTAGCAGTGTGCTGTAATAAAGCCCTCCAGAGATGCTTCTTGTCTGTTGAAGAGGCCTCATCGGTAGAGGAGGATTTTTTTGTCATTCTCAGTGCCAATTAAGCAAAGAGGCTTGTTATTAACTTGACCATGGAATGAACCCCAAATATTTCAATTTCAGATCGGCCCTAATTATAAATGAGGAGGTTCCATTTGGAAATCAAATTAAAAGTATTTACTGCACTAAAGCAATTATAGATCTCATTGCAAGTGTTTGCTAACGCTGTATAAAATTTATAAGGTGGTAATACATCATTGTTGCGTTTACAGCTTGTTGGGCTGCCGCCAAGTGGCCAAAAAAAGAAAGCCATGCAGGTTTAGAGGTGCATAGCTTGCTTTGCTCAGTTTTAGCAAGACCAAGCAAGAAAACAACCACATCAAAACCATATGTCAACGCTTATGGAGTATTTTTCAGTACGCTTTGTGTGGCCTTTATTTGCAGTAAGGAAATGTTTCACTAAATAGCCAAGGGTAAATGTTACTTAGTTGTCTGAAATAAAAGTTGCAAAGCTCATCTCTTTACTCGCCAAAAGTTGCTTCTTTTTCACTTCTTTTCTTTGCCACCAAATGTTGCGTTTTTACTGACCAGGGACTGCAGCTCTGTGTCCTCATCCTCTCATGTTAGACTGAGCACAGACTGGATGCTATGGTGACTCACTATCACCTCTCAAGGTATAAATGATATTACAAGATAGGATGGGCCAGGCTAGCTGGTTAGCATGCTAATCTTTCTTCTCCCCCACTGACAAAGTTTGCTTCACTGTACTGTCCAGGTGAACAAGAGCATCTACTAGAGACAATTGTGAAGTACAGCATAGGTGTACTGAATTTGGCCAGTCAGCTTTCTCCATTAAAGCTGCAAACTTGTGGAACACCATACCCAGCTCCATCAGACAATGTTCTTTGCTCTCCTCAGTTTTAAATCACAATTGACCCTTCGCTAAGCCCTGCCCTTATGTGATGGTCTGACAAGCTGTTGGAGTAAGCATGCAGCCCACACTGTAACTAACTGCACTCCCTGAAGAAATATTATCATATTTTTGGAAAACTGAAACAGTGATTCCAGAGAGAAGCAGACAGAGGGGTCTACAGTCTGTGTTTGAAGGATATATTCAGGATGTCAAACTGACTCAGCAGCAACAACAGGTTAAAAAGACAAAGATAGTTAGAAGCTAAAGCCGAACTATAGGCTACAGATCACAGTGTAAAAGTGAAACACCACATCACTGCTGATCGCCACAGAAGACAATGAATATAAAGGGAGACTTCGCTGATATTGAACCAGCTGTGTGGCGTCGCAGAGTGTGCAGATGAACAGTGTTTGGCACACTGCGATGACACAGAGCTGGCTGAATATCAGCAAAGTTTCCCTGCTTCCCTTCACTGGTTCCTGTACAGCAGGGTCGGCCTTTTTTTCACTGTTATAATCATTAAAAGCAAAAGCAGCATGTGTATACATTCAGTAGGCTATATCTTCAGTAGCTAGCTAGCTAACCCTACACTTTTCAGGGTTTGGTTTGGAGCAGGGAAGAAACGTATATCTTTTTCCAACCTCAAGTATCATTAATACATGACGTGCCCCAGGCACAACATTTAGCTCCAAATCCACAAAACCAGCCTGAAAATGAAGGAAATCTGAAACGATTGCATTAGAGTCAATGGAGCACAGCTGTGTTGTTGTCGGACCCTGGTCTGAGCTGGCCTGATGCTACGTTATGATTGGCAGTCTGCATCTGGGGGCGGGACTTAGCAAAGGGTCAGTTGAAATCAGGGGTGAAACATAACCAATCATGTGAGTATTAACACAGCTTTCAGTTTTGTATGACGCAGTGTTTGTTCTCTGTACCCTCTGTTCCCCCTCCGTAAGTTAACTATTTTGTCCTGTAACTCATACATCTCAGCCACAACTAGAGATGTTATTGTGCATTTCAACTGTGCAGTATGTATGCAGCCGAAGGTGCGTCCCTTCAGTCCACCTGAAAATACAGGCCATGTCTTGATCTCAGCAATTCACTCTTAACTGTAACCAACCGTCACCCTGCACTGTGCTGCACTGCATACCTACGTGGGAAGAGTTGTTGACCAACATTTTACAGAGGTCTGAGAGTCGAGTGTTCCCTCTGATGGATCTTCCTGCTCGCACATCATCACCCCGATGGAAATTATTCTGTGAAACATGGTTGCCGATTTCTTCACGGAGTAATAAACACATCATCCAGATGACTAAGCACACCTCCTAACACCTTTTAAAAAAAAATTTCTCCTAATTTTACACCTTCCCCAGCTCCTCCTTTTCACACATGAAACTATCCTATGCTCATACACTCTGACAGGCGCTATGACTTTGTTTTTTTAAAGCATTTGATGGACATTAGTGAGTCTAGTGGAGTGAAGTGGGTATTTTTCCCAGGCCCTCTGATAAGACCCATATAAATAGTTGAGTGGGGCATTATATCACTTTGCTATTGGGAAAAAATGGAAAGCATTCCAGTGCGCAGAGGATTAGTCGATATTCAATTAACCCAGGCAGACAGTCATGGTGACTGTTTATCAATACCTCTTTTTAACTGCACACCCTCGGCACACTTAATTAAACTTCCCATTAATAGCATCAAACAAGTGAGCAAGCTAACAACACAAACATTCGGCCAAGTTTGGAAAAGTCAACTAAATCCATAGAAGCACTGGTGGGAGAACTGGTTATTTAAGAGAGTCAGCCAAGTTCTTGCACTGGTCTGAGGTCTCTGTCATGTCCATACATGCCTTCAGTCTAGTTGTGGAGACAGAGGACGACTTCGTGTGTTTTGGACACGCCACAATTATGCATCCTCAAAGTATTCATCTGGTTATTGATGTGTATCTGGGATATGTCCCGATCCTTGACCCCCAAATCATTCATTTCCTCGCATTCCTCAGTTGAGCGTATGAAAGCCCTCACATAGCTCAGAGCAGACTGTGGTTGTGGTTTCATATGAAGAAAGACTTAGCTGTCATGTTGTTTAACAACAGGAGACGACCCTCCTCCTCCGCTCCGTGCTACAAATCGTGCTGCATTTGTCCATTGCCAATTAGCTGCAAATCAGGGCAAGTGCACTAATCGGGGTCAGTGATGTGACCGTCTAGACGATGATAATGATCTGCTAACATGTGATGTGATCAAACATGCTAGTTCTGGTGTAAGTCTCCTATAGTAATTGTAATAAGTCTCCTGTTTGCGTGTCATCGGTTATGAGTTGAACAGCAAAGATGCTGATAGACATTACAGAGAGATTATGTGATAGAAAGAGTCAGGAAAAGGACAGATGGAGAAAACAGGAGAGACAAACAGACTGAATTATTCGGACAACTATTGGATGGATTACCATGTAATTTTGTACAAACATTCATGGCCCCTAGAGGAAGAATCCTAATAATTGTGGTGATCTCCTGACCTTTCATGTAGCGCCACCAGCTGGTTGGCATTTCAAACTTTAGTAATCAACGCAAGCACTCATAACTTTTCTTTTTATAGCACATTTCATTCCAGGTGGCAGCAAAATATGGTGCACATTGTGTTAGAGCTACCACTACAGTTGCTTCCACAAACACCATGTGGATAGCGCAGAGATAAAACATTTGACTTAAGTAAACACAGTTAAAACAGACACATCATACATGTGAGTTAAAGGGACACTTTGCAGATTTTCAACCAGCTTTGTGTCCTCCACCTCTTTCTCAAACTCAAACTCAAACCAAACTCAGATCAAACTGTAAAACTAGGCAGTGCTGATCAAATTTAACTAAAATTCTGTTGCTGCGCAGGCTGTCAGAAACACATTTTAGTGCACTGTTTGGCTGTGATACGAGAGTTTGTGAACAGGAAGTGGGCGCCATACTGTTTTCTGTATTGTAAAAATGGAGGTTGAAAATACTGAGATCAAACAGTAAAACTAAGCAGTGCTGATCAAATACAAACTGAGATTCTGTTACTGTGTTACATGTTTCTCACCTCAGATGATTTCAGAAGCATTTTTTAGCTTACCATTTGACTATGATACAAGATCGTCTGTCTCCTGCCAGCCACCATATTGTTTCCTTTGTAAAAAAGGACAAGCTTACATTACATCACAAACCAGCGTGATTAGTCATTGGTCTGGTGTGGTGCAATGCATTCTGGTATTTGTTTTCTGCCTCTTGACCAAAAGCAAATGCCACAGCCCTTTCTGGTCACATAGCACCAACGTAGTATTGTGTCTTTCCTCTGCTTAAACAGTCCAGTTTTATGAAGTGACCGTCTTTCCATCAGTGAAATACTTCTTCAACACCACGAAACAGTAGGAATAAAAATTTAAATAATTAAGATCATCAACGACCAGTATGAAATAGAAAAGAATAAAATGTAATTAATAACTAAGACCAAATGAACAGTTAACCTACCAAAATATAATAAGACACATGATTTAAAACTAAAAAACTGGAGTAAGAATAAAATACAATAAGATGAAATAATAATTAAGACTGGCAGGGGTGCACTGTCAGAAGAGCCAGAAAAAGAAAAAAAAACCTTGGGAAAAGGAGCCCCCAACATCTACTCATAATAGCACATCTTGCAATGACAACTATAAACCCCCTTAAACCTCCCATAAAGACACTATACAGTAGAGAGCAAGCTGCCGCCCAAAAAATCCCCCCAAAATCCCCCAAAGTGAAACATCTCAGCAACTTGGAATTTGGCACAGGCATTCATGTTGCCCCAGAGGATGAATTTTAATAACATTGTTGATCCGCTGACTTTTCAACCAGCACCATCATCAGATCGAAATTTTAATGTGTCCACTACTTTAGTTTATGAGCTGCAAAGCTATAGTGACGCTCCCATCAGACTCAGCTGGTCTTGTGCTAATTGACAGAAGCTTACATGTGCTAAAATATGATTATAAACATGGTAATAATTTTATCTGCTATAAACATCTTTGTCAACCTTTTTTCTTCAATCATTTTGTCTATAAAATGTACGCAAATCCTGAAAAAAAGCCTTCAAGATATTTGATTTACAATGATATAAACTAAGACTAATTAATTGACTGACTAATCATTTCAGCACCACTTTTATCATAGTTTAGGTGATTGTGGGAAATACAACAATGAGGTGTATACCTGGGCATGCTGTTGTTAATATCTCTGAGAGCTGAGATTAAAAGTTCAGTTCAGGAGTAATGAGGGAGCCAAATGATGCTCCACAGACTCCTTGCTTATATCATATAAGTATTTGTGTGTGATTGTCCGACCCAGAGGAACTTGTTTCAACCAGCAGCTACGATAACAGAGGCTTTTAAACTTGTGTATTTTTATCAAAGCGTTTTTTGGGGAATCAGTTCCTTTTCTTGTGGGAAGACGATTCTGTATCGCTGTAGTAAAGACACTGTGATAAAGTAAGTATTCTGGAATTTCAGTTGAGAAATCATTCATAGATATGTCTCACTGCAAACACTGAAACCCTAATACAGTATGCACTAGAGAGCACAGGAGCTGATAAGTTGAGTCAGACCAGTTGTAATATTCTCCAAGAGGACCACACTAATGGGCCCCCGTCTGATACTCAAAGCCAGGATCTGATCTGTAACACCGTCACTGTGCGAACTCCATCACAAGGCGGTGAACTAGCAGTGTAACCAACAAGTAGTGTATCTCATTCGGGTTGTCAGTCTCACACGTTTGCAGTCCCATCTTTGTTTGTCTCTCTCTACCATTGTGTGAATACCAATGAGCGTTGAGCCGTTATCGCCCGAGCCTCGGATGACAGAATCTGAGTGATGTATCACTCATCTGCCTCAGCGTCTTGCCAGAGACAGGATGTGTTTTCTTACTTGGGAAATGAAATGTCAAATGCAGATTCAAAGTTGTGATGGCTCAGCAATATCCGGGATTGTTTTAAGTTAAGATGAACGGCCTGCCCCCTCGTTGCTAACCTTTTGTGTGTGATGGAATTTTACAGCTGTACAGATAAGAATTGATGGCGGTGGTGTTTGTTTGCTGGGCCCACGGATAAGCTGAAATATAATCCTTCCAACTGTTTTTGATCAAAGAAGTAAAGCTCCACTATGTTCTCGCGCACAGCTCGATTGTAATTCTCCGGGCCTCTCCTCTTTGTGTTTAGCCCATTAGAGGGCTGTGCCTCTGTCCTCTGCTAAGTTTGCTCTCAGAGTTGAAATGTTTTCCCCTTGGGCGCCTTGAGCCAGCCCCCTTCCCCTTCCACCAATGTGGGGGTGAGCTTTCCCAGGACAAAGAGATGAATATATAATAGGATGAAAAAAGAGGGGGTGGTAGAGACAAAAAGACAGCGGGTGTGTGAGCGAGAGGGAGGAAGGGAGAGTGGGAGCAGGACTGAAAAGATATAGAGGGCTTGACAAGTGCTTGTCAACGGGTTCAATACTACTGCCAGGCTCTGAGTGCAGGGACAAGGAGAGAGGAAGAAGTAAAGAGAAACAATCTGTACTTTTCCCCTATTACAGACCCGATTGCTAACTCATTACAGACTCCATAGGGTGTGTGATACACAACACACTCTGTAGTTAGAGAGTTGCTGGAAAGCAGCTCAGTCCAACTGCATCCCCCCCTCTCCCCTGGTCCTCCAGCACATGGTACAATCCATTTAAAAGGCTGCATGTCATCTCAGTGTGCGCTGGGTCCTCTCTGAGAGCAGCTGCTCACAGCACATTCTCCTCTGCGGGAGCACTCACTTTCCCCTCCGCCCGCTGAGCTAAATCTCTTTTGCTCTTCTGTCTTTTTTCTTTCTTTGCTCTCTTTACATGCTCTCTTCCTCTCTTTCTCCCGCGCTTACTCTCTTTATTCTTTGCCCTGCACACACACACACACACACACACACACACACACACACATTCACACACACTAACACACATGCTCTCTCTGACTGTGTGCTACTTGGCCACACAGACGTTATTCTTTGTGCAGTAACAGGTAGACATCATCTCTGTGCTGCTCAGCGCAGAACAGAAGAGGGACCGGCGTTTTGGCTTTTTTTTTCTTATATGTGCGAAGTAAACTGTAGGAGAAGAAGCACAGGTGGAGGAGGAGGAGGAGGAGGAGGAGGAGAAGAGTGGGATAAGAGGAGGAGGAAGCTTCACCCCCTCTAATGCTCCACTTGACATCATGCTGCTCTGTGTGGATTTGGTCCTCAGGGGAAAATTCTTAAAATGATGGAAGACAACAAACAGCTGGCACAAAGGATTGATGGGGCCATCCAGTCCGCCAGTCAGGAAGTGACCAACCTCCGCTCCGAGCTCTCCGCCACCAGCCGCAGACTGGCAGAGCTGGGTGCCAGCAGCCCCCCTGCTTTGGAGAACCACCACCAGCACAATCACCACGATGACAGCCTCCACTACCGGGGTGAGTGTCACAGCATGTGCATGGATGTGAATGTGCATTCTCTCACACTCAATCGCCTGTGTCTCTATGTGTGTGTGTGAGAGTGAGAACATGAACATGTGTGAATGTTTTGAAATCAACAGTGGGAAGTATTCGGGGAATGTGCAGTGGGGAGACTTATATCATTCCACCGTTCCTCCACTGACTTATTTTTCCCCAAAGTCCCCCACACCAGAATGACAGTGGAAAAGACTGAAAAGAAAGAGAACAAGAGAGAGACTGAGTGTTGTTATTAGACGGGAGGGGCTGGGGTTAGAGAGCGTGGGCCAGAGCCGGTCCGGGTTTGGTTTCCCAGGCAGCAGCTGGGCTCCTCTGGGGCTGCTCTCCCTCCAGCTCTGGCTCCTTCCCTGCTCTGGCAAGGAGTCTCAAACTGAGCTCTAGGCCCAGGAACTGTACGCCAACATCTCTGACAGGGGCTGCCGACACTATGGCACCGTTACTTAGCTGGGAAAGAGATGTGATGAATGGGGAATGAGCTTTAAACTAAAGTTTTCATGGGAATGTGGAAGTTTTGGCTTCGTGTCACGAAATGACATACTTTTTAATATCGCTTCTTCTTTTTTTCTGTAAGTAATAACCTAAAGACTATGAATAATAAATAGCTTTATATTTAGTTATTGCATGCCTAATGACGCTTGGTTGCCATTTTTATCTTTATAGCTATTTTATGTTTGCCTCGGCTTGTGTAAGACGATGGCCTGTGTCTAATTAAACCTTCTTAGGATAGATTTTGTTAAGCTACTTTTATATAGCTGACATCTTGGATTCATTAATGATGAGTTTTATTCTGTAATGAGTGGAACAACTTTGTAGAGGGGAAGTCCTGGTGTTCTTGTTTTCCTGTTACCCCTTGCCTGATCTGATCAATTTATTGAGCAACCAATTAGCAATGACAAACTTGAAGCTTACGACACAATGTAGGGTGACAATTTTATATTTTTCATATTTTATATATCTGTATATTTCCATCACCTTCCTGTCTCTCTCCTCCCTGTTTGCATGTCTCCTTCACCTCTGCTTTCATCCACACCCTTATTCAAACACACACCCCTATGCACATCTTCATCCCGATCCTCATCCATTGCCCTCCGCACAGGTTCATCTCTTTATCGCTTGCACGTACAGAAAGTTTGGTTCGCTGAAATAGTGAGAAAAAAGACCTCATGTTCCAGGTCTTTGGCCTCGGGGTGTCTGCGTTTTGCGTTTGCCGTACTGATACATTTAGAAGCCTGAGGGTTATTGAGACCATACCCTACCAGGCAGCTTGCTGTCAGTGTCCATTAAATGGCTCCCTGTGTCAGGCATTTGTAGTTCAGCAGCAGGTGATTCCTCATATCTGCTGCTGGCCCTGAAGGCTCTGCGTGAAATGGGGTTTAAGGGCGCTGATGTGCTTGTTTTTAGCTACGCGTTGGCATGTGAATCATATGTATCCTGCGTTCCCCAGAGTATTGGTTTGCACCTTCTCAGGGATGAATGCATTAGTACATCCTTGAGGTGCAATTAAAGGGGAACTACAGATTTCACACGTGCAATCAGCTGTAGAAGGTCTTCTGAGAAAATAACACTGATTTCATAATGACGTCATCTGAGACAGACACTTTGCTGTGAAGTTGCTGTATGGGTGATGTAGTGATTTTGGAGTTTAATCCCTGTGTGCCTTTACTACTTTGGTTTTTCTTTCTTTAACTGCATCTTCTGATTCCCCCAACTTTATGGGGGTGAAATACTAAATTGATTTAACACCCCTGTAAGCACATGAACAGTAGAGGTAGTTAATCAGGATGTGATGTAAGGTCAGCAGCACACAGTGAACAAATCACAACAACAATGGCTGAAAGTTATTAGAGAGAAATAGAGACTGTCACCACTGCTGCTTTTTCCCTCTGCCCTCAATATCAGTGTAACCTCTACGAGTGTTCTGTTGTGTTTATAGTGTGCAAACTGGAATTTCTCAAAGAAGACATTCAAGTGTCAACCAGGGCTGATTCATCTGCTGTCTAGAGGATATACTTTTTAATCCTTCAGGTCACACAGAGTATGCAGGCGAGGGAGCCTGCATCACTGTCACTTGTCTACGCTTGTTGTCAAAAGCAAATATATCACAAGACTTAAACTACTTGGGTAGATTTTTTTTTTTTCGGCCTGTGAGACTGGCGAAGTAACCGCAGCATCTGAACAGGTAGATGCGTCAGGTTCTCCTCTCCTAGTTGGCATTCAGAGCGGAAAGAGCCATGGTTTTAAAAATGCAATGGTTGTTTGGGGCCAGATGTTTCTGGCACCAGTGAGACAATAACATATGATCCTGGAAGTTCAGTTTGAGTGACATATTAATATGTTTGAAAGCTTATCAGATGCTCAAACTCAATGTAGGATGTTTTTGCCAAACGTAGTCAGAGCCAAATAATGTGGTAGATGTATGTAAAAGTAATAACTGTGAGCAAAAACCTCAAGCTTCAGACTTTTCTGAATACTCTGTTTCCAACTTCTTTTATATATTTTCAAGACAAGCTTGTGTCAGGTATCTTTATCCGGTCATCTACTCCAGGCACGCTGCTGCTAAGTGTTTACATTATGTCCACTGCTATGTGTAGCTACATGCTAATGTCATGGAAACATCTAATCTTGGTTGCTGATGTTGTGAATTTCTGCACGATTTCGAATCATTTTCCTGCTGGAACATGTCCGGTTGTGTTTTGAGGCTTTCCGTCTGTGTTTTTTTTCCAATAAAACGTGGCGCTTTACACTGTTACAGTCATTCCCCAGCTGCAATGACAATGCAGAGACCTGAATTTGCTGACCAATCAGAGCAGCTTGGGCTTTTTTGGGAGGAGGGGTTAAAGAGACAGGTGCTAAAAGGGAGCCTTTCAAACAGAAGGTGGATACAGGTGTTCCAGCACAGATAGCATCAGGAAAATAAAGTGTTTCTGAACATTAAAGCATGTGAACATGTTCTGACAGAAACCCCAAATGCAAGTATGAACCTAAAAATGAGCATAATGTGTTTCCTTTAATCTTTTGTTGTGAGAATTGTATTGTAAACAACGGAAATACGATGGTCCAGTTGTAAAGTAATCTACCAAGAATGGGTGCTTGCATATATTTGACTGGCTAATACATCGTGCTGCATTGCACTGCGCTCATTTACTGGATGACCCTTTGTCAACAGAGTGACCTCTCTGAAATGAGGGTTAGCCTTTTTCCTCCGCAGGACTGAAGCTTATCTGAAAACTTGGCCTAACTGTTTAGTCTTTACTGTTGGAATAACTCACTGAGTTATCTGTTGTGTCCACCCGGTTTTCACTCAGTATCGTTCCAGCAGTGTTAACAGGCAGCCTGACATTCCCACATTCCTGAATGTCAGGGCAGTGATGTCATACTTCCTGTTCCCAGAGGCCAGGCCAGCAGTCAGGTGACGGATCAAACCAAACACAGCCACACTGCAGTCCTCCAGCAGCTCCAAACTAACACAGCAGAGCCCCTCACCTTGCCTGCATAAAGAGGGATGAGCCTGAGAACCGCTTAGCTTAAGGATGTTTTTTTAAGATTTTAAGTTTAGGATGATTCGTCTGAGAGATCTCTCGGGTTAGGCAGTTTGGTGTGTGATGAGCCAGCGTCAGCGTCCAGTGGCTTAGGGAGATTAAATGTTCTTTAGGTGTGTATCCCTCTCAAGGCCAGGCTGTTTGTTAGTCCATTTGTTGGCTCTTCCCTGTGCAGGATCAAAGCCGCCGTGCAGACAAGGATTTTTAATATGCATGAACTGACTTCCTGTAAATATATTATACTGTGCCAGAGTGTCAGAATTTTTGTGCTTTCCCCGTGGAGCTTCAATAACATCTCTGACAGATGTCCAATAAGGCTATAAACACAGCACTTCAGCCTGCTGTTCCCGTTGGCCTTGGAGTCTGTCCTTCTTACCGAATTAATTGTGAGGAACAAGAGATTAAATCACCCGAAACTTTCATCTCTACGCCAAGCATCAGGAAAAACTTCATTTTGCTTTAGTACATTTTGTGTAGTATTTCAAATCACATCTCTTTTTACAGGAGGTTGTCTGTGTATGTCTTATCTTCGCTCTAGAGTACAGTAGAGTCAATGGATAGGTCTCTGGCTGACCTGCCTCCTTTTATTCAAGCCATTGACAGTAATGTATTCATTGTCGGGGTGATGACACCCCTTTATCATTGGCCCTTCCTTTTAATCCATCACATTGATGTTGGGCCTTGTTTAACATTCTTAAACGACGCTGATGTTTCAGCACAAGTCGACTGGATTGCTGCCATATCTGATGTCCATCTGAATTGTGAGGAAAAATATCCGCCTTGCACTCAATTTGTCCCAGGGAATAGAGACTGTATTAAAATGCTTTGTCCTCTAAAATCAATGTGAGCTCACCTTATGGGATATTACATTATTTATACTCTTATACTCTTGGTAGATTGGTGCCCTGCAGTCAGTCGGGAAGAGAGTGCTCATCACAGACTCGTGGGAATCTGCCAATACTAATCCATAAACCTTTTTAAAAACACATCCATAGGGCAGCTGTTGGTGACTCATACAGCACAAGAAGTATGGATGACACATTTTCACTTGTCCAGGAGCATCACGGTCAGTCACAGTCAAGGTAAAATAGAGGGCTCAAGGTTGGGACTGTAGCTGTACAAATTAAGAGGAGTTATTAGATGTTCAGGATTATGGAAGTAAAAGTAATTTTCAGCACAGACAGTGTGACTTGCAGTTGGATCACATCCAAGACTTGGATGGGGATAAAATGCCCCAGGCTGAACAAAAGATGAGCACCTGTGTTTGAAAATATTTGTTTCATTGACAGAAAGCTTAAGATACAAAAGGTCAACTCCCAAGAAGATTCTTTGTGGGAAAACTCACAGCCTCGCAGAGCTTAAAAGTCTGTTATGTATGCTACCAGAACAGACAGCGGAGGCTAAAGATTATGCTTTTTAGAAACTTGATGAAACATTCAGCAGTTTAAATCATTCACTTTCAGATTTAGGGTTACTTTTTTGATGTATTTGGCAACTGTAGCTGTGTGTCTGGTTCATAATTGCACTGACAAAGTGTTCTAAATTTGCTACAGCTCTGATTCTTGCCTGTACCCGGCTTGTTCTCCATGGTGACAGTGCCAGAGGTTCATTGTTATTCTAGATTTAACAACCGTCCACCGTACTGCAGAGAAAAAAGGTTTCTGGTAAACAGATTTAAACAATTAACACTGATGGCCATTACAGTACTGTCAAATCATTTAGGAGGCTCCAGTGTTTCTATGGTATCAAGCGTTGGTGTCAGCCATAAGGTTTTTATTTTAATCAAGACCAAGAGTGACTTGATTTTTCCCTCTTGTTTGCAATAGTCAGGACCTTTTGACTCCACAGAGCATTGATTGTAGAGTGTTACTAAACTGTACACTTCTTGTTTATGAAGCAAATGTTTCTTGAGTATATTGAGAAACACTGAAAATATCCATTAAAGGTACAGTGCACCAAAAAAATCTAAAATACATGTTTTCCTCTTACCTGTAGTGCTACTTATCAGTCTAGATTGTTTTGGTGTGAGTTGTAGAGTATTGGAGATATCAGCAGGAGAGGTGTCTGCCCTCTCTTGAACATAATAGAACTAGATGGCACTCAGCTTGTGGTGCTGAAAGCGCCAATAAAAAAATACATTTGAAAAACTCAACAGCAATGTCTCTTTCCAGAAATCATGACCCGGTAACTCAAGATAATCCACAGACCTTGTTGTGAGCACATGTAGGAACTATTTTCTTTCTACCTAACGACACCTGCCAACTGTATCACAGTGCAGAAGGAAGTGTGCATCTACTGCTAACTCACTTAGCACCACTGAGCTAACTAACTTCAGAGCTGGGTTGAGGAGGACGACAGTAGTGTGACATCTCATGCTGTCATGAGCACGAGTCTCTTGTCCATGAGTAGATGCACGCTTCCTTCCACTTCATGATACCGTTGGCGGGTATAGTTCAGTGAAAGAAAATAGTTCCGGTAGCAACTACTATCAATGAAAAAAGCTGCTAAGAGGCTGAGTAGACTCTTAACTGTGACTTGTTAAAAAAAAATCCATCCCGAAGTCCAAGGGTGCATTTTATCGTTATTTATTTTTATATATTGTACGTTGCATACTGTACGTCACATGTAGAGGTTGTAATTGACCCTCTATATCTCTCCCAGAATATCTTCAGTATATCTTCACAGCTTCTCTGTTTATATATATATTTTTATGTTTAAATTTATTTTATTTTGTTCTTTATTTAACAAACAACTGAGATAACTAAAGCAAAACGAGATGAAACAAAATATTACGTGATCTGATTACGGTCACCAGAAATTATCGGAGACAAAAACTCACCCTATTTGTCTAAAAGCCACCGCATGCCGCTGAAGTGAATGGACAGGTACAATAATGTGAAGCCACACCCACCCCTGTGTCAGTTACTACAGGAAGTGAAAGTGACCAAAAGAACAGGTGCAGCCTAAACAAATAATAAACAACAGAGGTTAAATTCATATTCTGGCTCTACAGTTCCTACATGAAACTGCTCACAACAAGGTCTGTGGATTATCTTGAGTAACCGGGTCATGATTTCTGGAAAGAGACACTGATGTTGAATTTTTCAAATGTATATTTTTCAGCACCACCTAGTCCTATTATATTTGAGAGAAGACAAACATCTCTACGGCCGATATCTCCAACACTCAGTAACTCACACCAAAACAATCTAGATTGATAAATAGCGCAACAGGTAAAGAGTAAAAATATATATTTTTGATTTTGTGGTGAACTGTCCCTTTATAGTAAACTTTCATATGAGTTTGTTAAAAAGTACTCTCAGAACCAGTGTCTCCTCCAACTTTGCAGCCCTATAATAGGTGCTTTTGAGCATATTGGAGCCAGGGAAAGAGGAAGATAACGCAGCCGAAACCTTTAAAGACATCCTCCAAACTGTACAGTGTGCCGAGAAACAGCGTTGATTAAGTATTCTCCTAAAGACCCAGTGATTATCTTTTCTCCGTAGAGGAGAAGCTGCTCTGGCTCTAATGCTCGGTGCTGCAGAGTAATTGTGGGGAAGAATCCTCTCCCCATCTGGCCTGAGTTTGTCAGAGGCCCCGGGTCTCTCATTACTTCATCGTGCACATGAGCGAGGCTGGGAACAGAGCGCCAAACTAGTGGGGCAAAATCCCACCCACTCCAGCTCTTTCTCTCACTGTAACACTCACCAGGGACCACCCGCCTTCCTGTTCGCTGTCCACATGCAGAGAAAGTATGCAATGCGCTCTAAACCTTCCCCCCTGTATCCATCACCACCCGAATACCTCAATCCCTCCCCTCCTCATATTCCCTGCCTGGCCTCCCTCAGCCACGCCCTGTCTGTGGTCAATGCAGCGTGAGAGGAACTGTGTCCAAACAATAGCAAGAGAGAGGCAGCCCCTCACTCCCCTAACATTTTTCCCTCTCTCTTCCTCTTCCTCACTAGACTTCCTCCAGTAAAAGAACTAATCACGGCATAGCGAGGACTCCTGGGGCTCTGAACCCAGATGAAAATACCGGCGCCGGGGGGGGTGGGAGGTTTTGCTCCTACATTTGGAGCAGATTCAGACGACAGTGATGTTTCCAGAAAGACAGAGGCAGTGATCTAACAGCTCCTCATTATCCTCTTAAATGATGGTAAACTAATGGCCTCACTTTCAAATTAGGAATTTATGGCATTTTTATTGCATTACTTTCTTGGAACCCAGCTGAGATTAAATGTAGATTAATACAGAACATTCAATCATTATATTGAGTGTACATAACTGGATTAGTAAGTCGAGGAAAGCTGACATTAATATGGGAAAAAAACCAAAAACAAAAAGCAAGTTGGAACCAATTAAAATAGATATGACAGATGCATACTGTATAAGGAGCAAACAAATACCACTAATTGGCTTGCAACTTTAAATAATATGACCCATCTTTACTGCAGCGTTTGCAATGTACTTACTTCATGGGTAAGGTCTTTTCAATGTTTAATTTATTTTATCCTCTGTATTTTTTCAATTTTAGTTGAGTGTCTCTGCACTTAATAGCTGAACAGGGCTTAGAAGTACTTACTGGCACATTGGCGGCCTTTGTCCTACAGTGGCTGGTAATGGCCTTAAATAAATAATGACTCTGGTTATTTGTTTTGCTCTGTAATGGAATGCAAGCCCAGGTAATGAACTGATAGAGCCGCGCAGGTTGTCAGTGGAAGCAGGAACCCCTTGGACTTTGACTTGTGAAAGAGTTTCCACTCCTGAATTTGGCTGCCTGGAGAGCAGGGAGGACAGCTGAGCGGCACATATCTACTTTCATGTCCATACAGGGGCAGAGGAAGCTGGCCTGCATTGTTCCAAACACTCTGAAATCTTTCCAAGTTTGTGGTTCACCAGGAGGGCATTGTGGCGTGCTACGCATTTCATTTTGCAGCATTTGTTGACGGGTCAGATTTGACAGAGGACAGCTGACCCCTGTGTGTCTTAGGTCTATTAGCAGAGGTGACAGTAGTGCTGCCCCCGACGCCAGCTGGTGATGGCATTCCTTCAGTTTGGCTGGCAGATGGCCGCGGTGCCATCACTACGCGGCCCCTGATGTAAACTGCCACCTTGGGGAGAATGAGCCTGCAAAAAACGAAGGCAGGCAGGTAGACAGGCAGTGGAGCAGAAACAGAAATGGGAGCTGTAAGAAAGATGCCAACTCTAAGACAGCGTACATCTCCAGCAGACATTCCCCTGCACTTGAATTTTTCCAGGGGAGCTTTATCTGAATGAAACTTCACAGAGCAAGTCAGCGAAAGCCAATTCAAGGAGAACTGAGGAGTGCTTTAACCGTGACACTAAGCATTGAATTGCTTTTCGGTGTGACACTCTGCCTCTGAGATGATATTATTCCTATCAGCAAGACTGATACGTCTACGTATGCTAATTAGATTCATGAAAGCCAAAGTGCTCCTTTAACCATTTCCTTCCCATGGGCTCACAACAGACTTTGTTTCCCAGATGATTTTTGATGAAGATGCCGTTTAATATGGATTTCCTGTCTATCGGCCATGACTGGGGTTAAGAGCACATTATGAGACTGGCTTTTATTGGCTGGGGAGCAGAGAGAGGAACTAGCTAATGAAGATATTCGTCACCATTATCGCTCCCTCTTATGGTCCTTTTCTCCCCCATTTCCTTCATATGGGCCCCTCATCATAACTTTGCATGCAGCAAAGTGCTCCATTGTTTTTTCATTAGAAAGGAAATGGGCTTTAGGAAATAAGAGCTCCATGGGTAACTCACATATATCACCACTATATGTCAGAGTACAGGATTTATGTTATGGATTGGGTGAAGTATTACTTCCTGGTTGGGTTTTATGGACCTACTTGATGTTTCATCTGCATCATCTGGAGAGGATCAGACTGTAGGTCCAGGTGTGGGAAAGTTGCAAGCAGCAGCTCACTTAGGAGGATTTCCTTGACTCTCACTTAGGTAGTACAAGACTCAGTAAGGTGCATGGAGTTAAGTTGAGGTCTGATGATCACACAGGGTGTCTGACTGAAGCCTGACACAGCAGACTCTCATGTGATGGAGGGTATATGTCTCCATTCCTGACACACTGGACTCGTGAGTGAAAAAGATTCACTGTATGTCTGAACTGAGACAAAAAATGAGTATTTAGAATAATTCTCCTGAGTGGGGTGTTTCAAGGCCACCGCCTGGGTGTCAGGGTGGCCTCCGCGCAACAGGAGGCGCAGATAATGATCAGACTTTAAAAACCCAACTCCTCTGTCTCCGCCATGCCTCCACTCTACACATCTAACCCTTCGTTTTCACCTTAAATCATCCAAATCCCTGTTGAGTCCAAACTTCAAACAATTGCAACTCTAAGAAAGAGAGGAAGAGACAGACAGCGAGGGAGAGGAAGCCCAGTTGCCTTCACAACAGTCTCAGCTCATCCTATTAAAATGCCTCATTGCTTTAGCAGCGGAGACTTTTTATTGCTGCTGGTACATATTGTTGCCTTGGCTGCAGTTTAAATCCATTCCCACAAGAGAATGGACTAGACATGGAGGAAAATGAGTTTTGAGGAAGTGCAGAGCAGCCCCCCTGTATCCAGGGGACGCAAAGCGTGACATTCCAGCATAGAGGAGGATAAGCAGAACGCTTTGCCACTTCTCCGAATCATCTGGTCCATGTAGGCCTCTCGCAAGATTGATGGGTTGAAGACATCCTGAGCATCACGACAATACTGTGCACTTTGCACCACCCACTCAGTCCATAAATGGCAAACAATTTGCATTGTACTCAAGTTAAAGTTCAAGTTCTTTATTCATCGTGAGCAAAATAATTACAGAGAAGCAGTCGTTGGCAATGAAAATCTTGACTCTCAGGCTCCCTCCAACAATGTTAATTAAATATGTATAAGAAAGAAAAAGAAGAACACGCGAGTAAAAACAAAATGAGAATCTAATCGTAAAATAGTTAAAATAATTGATAAAATATAGATAAAATAAAAAACAAAGTAATATAAATAAGACAGTAATTGCAAATGAATAAACAAAATGTGACATGGAGTAAGCTAAATGTATATGCATAATGAAAAGAAGAGTTATATAAAATCTAAAAGCTTTTAACTGCTGTATGGATCATTTAACTCCATGTAAAGATTAAATCAGGATGCATTGGAAGACTTGAGATCAAACCAAGCATAGTACCATCACATCTAGCTGGGATACTTAACTTGCTTTGCCTGAGGGCCACTTTTAAAAAATGACTGGAGGCCAGAGGCCAGTTAAATAAACAGTAATATTCATCAGTTGCCTATATATAATAAATGAACTGCCTGTTTTCACCCTCTCAGTGTTTGCTGTCCTCACTGATCTTTGCCAAGAGGCAAATCCAGTTGCAGCATCCCCACACAGGTCAGGCGTTTGCAGGGGCATTTCGAGGATTTGAGGACATGCAGTGCTTAGTCTGGACCTTTGTTTGTTTTTTAATATAAACAAAGCTTAAATTTGATGCATTTTTTATGTGCTCTGGCAACTTTTTTAGGTTTACAGTACAAAAAAATACCCTGTGTGAATCAGTTTATTATCACTGCGATTTAGAAAATGGTCAGTAGGACACCCAGCACCCTATCTGGCCTGTGGTCTGTAAGTTGAGTAGCACTGATAACATATATGGTGATGTGTAAACATATGTAAATGTTGTACTTGTCTTGCTTTCACAAATTAAAGCAATCGTCAAAAAAAGATATACACTATATCCAGTCGGGATGTGATCTTACCTGCCAGCTTATTTACTCTGCAGCTTTTGGTTCATCACACAAAGCTCTGTCAAAGCTGAAAGGATTAGGTGATTCATTGATTAAGCAAAAATGCCAAGAGTTCACTGTTTCTAGCTTCTCCAAATGTAAATGTCTCTAAAGCCTCTTTCCCACTGCACAACAAAACACTAACACCCACTAACATCTGACTTTTGTATTTAGTGGGACATTCACTCATAGGACAAATAACTCTGCAATAATCACAGGTAGTTATTGGCTCCACCTTCGATAGGCTATGATTAGCAGTGAAATAAGACACCTGGGTGGACACAGCAATTTTAGCCCCTTTACCGACATGATGCAATGACAGGCCACCACAAAATTCCGTCTGTCTCCGTCTAAACAGCGCTTGACCATTGTTCAAGCTAAGTTGGCACTAAGTTTGACAGAAAGACTAAATAAGTAAGAAACAAGAAGTAACGACCAGTAAATTTTCACTGGCCTCCATGCTGCTTTCTTCTGTTTACTCATCTGTTTTCCCGCCTGTCCGTGGCATCGAATGTGACACACCAGCAGAGGTTGCACTAGACTTTTTCGTCGCCGGTCATTTTGACCGACAGGGTCGTAAAAATCCGGTCATAATCTATTTTTACCGGTCATTTTAATTTTTGTTTTTAAATGATAATAAAGATAGCCTATTCAAAGACATTTAGTTTTCATTCGTTCTTTTTTAATAAATCCAACAAGCAAGTTATAAAGTGTGCATTAATAAGGACATGAACGAAAAGATGAACAGACATCCACACACCGCAGTGCTTCAGTTTGGCGTCTGGTCTACACGCGAGCCGCGAGCGCTTCTGTCAAGCTGGATAGAGCGGATCGTACCAAACAGGAAGTCGGACACAGAAAAGACGAGAGAATCCGGCCAATTTTCAAAATAAAATAACAACAGCATGCACTGAGGAACGTGAGGGAATACCATGTTTATAATTTAAAATAACACAACAGTGCATAATCGAACACATTTTTCAATACCCTAATCACTTCATTACAATTTTAATTTTGTGTCACTGAGCCTACAGACATAACTACATAAATAAAATGGTCAGAACAATATGCCCTATTCATTCAGTGTTAATCCAACACGCTTAATACATGGACATGCAATTACAAATTGTCATTAACTTATTACGTTATATAAAACGATTAAAATATGGACTTACCCATGTTTAAAATGACCTGTTGAAGTGAAAAAACGAGTACTGACGGGAACAGACGAGTGGAGTCGATGTTTAACTGGCACGGAGAGCGCAGGAGAAATGTGCTGCCTGTGTGGACAGTCAAGCGCCTGCGAGTATACTCGCAGGACTTCTGCGGCACTAACGCATCTGGTGTGTCCAGGCTGTTATGTTAACAACGCTACATGAAGCAGATGAATGACTTTGTCTCTGCAGTGTGAAAACGGCAGCCACTTAAACCACTGACTGTGCACCCCGCCGCCAAGTGAGCAGGGGTGGTAATTGCAACTGGTCAAATGGTCGACGGCCTTCAGTTTTTCCGGTCATTGTTGTAAAAAAACGGTCAATGACCGAGAATATCCGGTTAACGCGACCCCTGCACACCAGGGAAAAAAACAATAAAAAAACAGAAAGGCACACTTGTCTACTGTTGAGCCGTATACATAGCAAAGGGAAAGGAGTGTATTGCCTGTTTTTAACAGGTTTTCCTGCATTTAAAAAATCCACATACATAATTTTGGTGGTAAGGGGGTATTAGTCTTAGTTAAATATCTCAACCTGGGCTGTGGGAAATTGTGATATTCACTGTTTTTTAACGTTATAGGGACCAATGATTAATCAAGAAAATAATCTGCAGATGAAATGATAATGAAAATAAACGTTAAATGCAGCTTGAGTTGACTGATATAAAAATTAATTTACAAAATTATAGGTTCAGGGTTCAGTTTATTGTCATTCAAACATGTTAAAAACATGAGGGAACGAAATTTGTTACCCAGCAGTGGCGGTTCTAGCCTAAATGGCGCCCTGGGTGACACCCCCCCTATGGTGTGCCTATAGAACAGGTCTATACCTTGTCCTTTTATTAAACAAACTAAATAGCCTAATGGTTTTTATCTTATTTACATGACGGCATATCATTTCTGTCTCTATATGGTCACGCCTTTACAATTCCCCACTGCTCTCTGTATCGCGCACAGCGCAGTTCAGCCCCAATGCGCACACACACAAACACACAAGCACGTGCGCACACTTACAGGTGAGTACAGAGCGCAGCTCAGGCCACATTTTCTTGACCAAACCCAACCCGAGTCCGACGCAGTTTGTTACCTGACATAGTTATTGTTATGGACAGTGTCTAACACGCTACTCGCACAGCAGCACAGCACAGCCTGAACACACACTCAATTGGAGCAGAGCCTGTGTTGCGTTCAGGCGTTGTCACGTAAATGACAAATTCCAGCACTTGAAAATGTCGTGACCAAGTGCCGCCCTGGGCACACGCCCATTCGGCCCATATCAGGATCCGCTACTGTTACCCAGGTTCAGCAGTGTTCAGAATAAATCACATTTTAAGATAGACCTATAATGAATAATAATAATAATGTAATAAATAACCTAAAAGCCTATAATAAATAGAACACATAGTTTAAAAAAAACAAAACAAGCAATATGTTAAGTGCATAATAGTGCATCAATAGCCATATGCACTAGCAACAGTAGTACATTTTAATAGTCAAATATATAGTTCAAGTAAAAATTCAAGACGTTTGCTCATTGGCAGCCCCTTAAATGGGAAAATGTGCTTTCTTTTTTGTATCATTGTGAATGAATAGGTCAAAATAAGCGATTGGAGGTGCTAGCTTTGGCTTTTTGAAACTATGATTTTGTGAGTAAACGAATACAGATTAGAACAAGAAAACTAGGCTGATTGATAATAAGAACAACTGTTTGTTGCCAGCCTAGTAACACTGTATGTCTGCATGTAGAGATTGTAGTTGACCTTCCATATTCCTCTCCGGAAATCTTCAGTATGTCTCCACAGCTTCTCTCAGACATCGACAGATGGCTGCAACACACCTCACTGTTTACTTTGTGGTGTCATTCCATCGAGCACCGCTGCACAGGTTGTTTCCAATTACTTTAAAATGAATCAGTTCAGTGTTTGAATTCATCATTAGGGAGAACATGGATTTTGCAAATGAGATTACATATCTTGACAAAGCACGCCATTAAAGTTTGAAAAGACGTGACTAAACTTTATCAGGTTCTGTCTGGATTAAAGCTGCTCGTTGGAAACATTATCGACCAAAACCAGAAACAGAATCACATGTTTTTTTATGAAGTTAATTTCTTTTATGTGCAAATTTCTGTTTTACTTATGTGATTTATTTTATCATGTCCTCTTTGAGGTAAAAGTCCGTAACTAGTTATTATAAAGCAGCACAACATTACATTTTAATGTTGCCGTTGACGCATCATCATCATCTCCCTAGGCCCCCTGAAATGTTGACATGAAGCATGTAAGTGGGCTCCATCCCTGAATTATTTTTGGTCTGCAGCCTGAAGGCATTAGTGTTGAAAGCATGCCTCTCTGTTTTCTCCTGCTGAGGAGGTTCTACACAAATATTTATCAGGTCGCCAATTACTGTACCCCGTGTGCTCAGGCATATACACACACAAACACGCTGCAGCTCTGTCGAGAAGGTTGTGTATATGCATTCCAGTAAATTTGTTTATTGTTTGCAATAAGTGTCTGGCTAAATTTTACCTCAAACCAAATGTGCTCCACCAAGTAGGAGACAGGGCGGTGTTTCTCAGGGCTCACGTGGATTGTTAGAAGCATGTTTGTGCATTCCTGTTTTAGAGGAGGCAATTCAAAGAGGCATTTTTATCACCAGGCCTCTTAAAGTTGCTCACAGCTAGCGGGCAGCCGGATCAATGGCCAGAGAGATTGCTTTGTTTCTCCTAAAAAGCGTCTATTTTCAACCTCAATTTTCTACATAAAAGGATCTGATTACCTACCACATGTTAATCTCAAATGTGCCACGGATTAATTACACTCATTGTTCTCTTCTTGAAATTAGGATACATCTGCACCCTCAATAGAAACAAACACGCCAAAAATAAACCTGCTAATCTATTTCATCTGATGGAACTATAATTCCAAATTGACTCTACATCTATGCGTGGCCTACTCAATGAAATTGCCATGGGCCATTTGATCCTGAATTATGCAAATTGCAATGAAAATAAGAATGAAACAATCAGCACTTTCTATTCTCTTCAGCATTTCTTTCGAGCTTTACAGTATCTGCTTTCCATTATGACTAATAGAGTAAACCAAGAATATAGAAAGCTGCGTTAATATTCCCAGCAGGCTACTGCTGAGTTAGACTCATCATTTGTATCAACATTATTTCAGTTTTCATGCATAGCAATAAGACAAATTAATCTGTATGGCTCGGCGCTGCAGTGACTCACTTTATTGATTGAATGGTTTGTCATTTTCTCGTCTGATGGGTCACTCTCCAATATGATGTTTTGATTAAAAAGTTATATTCTATTTCATTTATCACTTGAAAATACTTGTTTATTGTTTGTCACTGACACATTATCATTGCACTGCATGTTTTGGACAACAAAGTTTAGTCACAAGTGCAGGCAATGTGACTCTTCTCCTCGGTCTCTTTGTTTTATATCTCAGGCTGAGTTGCTATTTTTCACCACCCACATCATCATTTTTTCAGACTTGACACATGATGTGTGACAGTCAAGACCTCAAAATGGTGATTTTTAAATGTTATTGTTGACTCATATTTGGACACACCCGACATTTGTATCTTTAAAAGATGGTTTAGTGTTACATGAAGCAGCAGACACTGAGATATCATGACTTCAATCATTCATTCTCCATAACCACTTATCCTGTTAGGGGTCGCGGGGCGCTGGAGCCTATCCCAGCTCACATTGGGTGAGAGGTGGGGTACACCCTGCACAGGTCAGCAGACTATCACAGGGCTGACACATAGGGACAGACAACCATTCATGCTGACATTCACACCTACAGGCAATTTAGAGTCACCAATTAACCTGCATGTCTTTGGACTGTGGGAGGAAGCTGGAGCACCTGGAGGAAACCCACACTGACACAGGGAGAACATGCAAACTCCGTAACTGCAGAAACACAAAGCAGTCACCCTCAGAGGTCTGTCAAGTTTTTGGAAACACAGTTAACTCATTGTTAATCTAATTGTGTTGTTTGGTCGTATGAACCTCTTAAGTACAGTAACTAATGGAACAATAAGGGACTTGAGGACACTGCATTCATCACTAATGCTAAGCTCTTGTTGAGAGGCTTTGTATTAAATCTAATTTTAATGTAGTCTATTAAACAGCCCTGCTGTAAATCCTTCCTTTAAGAAGGTTATATAGAGAGGTGTTGTTTGAACTTAAAAGGATAGTTTGGATCTTGTGATGTGGGGTTGTGTGAGGTACTTGTCCATAGTCAGTGTATTATCTACAGTGGATGGCAGTCGGAATGCTCCCAGTTTGTAGAGGCAGGTGGGAGTATCACCACCGAGGCAACGTACTGCTGTAGATGGGGCAGCAGAGAGAATGTTTTTATGGCTTTACCTTGCCACAGACAGCCTCTGTTTTTCATCTGTGTTCTCATCAAAGCCACCAGACTCCACTGACAAAAACAGTGATTTTAACTTGCTAAACAAGGGGGTGCTGGTCTACTGCTGCCTCAATCATTTTGTTTGTTCATGTTATTGTGTGACTTTGGTGAATCCAAACTTTTAAATGCCAAAGTCACACTGTTTTTCTTATTGGAGTCTGGCTTTGAAGAGACGGCTTCAGTTTCCTGTTGAAAATTGCAATATGACAGCAAGGAAAAGCAATGAAAATATTTTAAATATTTCATACACTTAAACTGATACTGATTCTTTTTTAAGGTGGCTATAACGTGTTTTGCTGCTGCCCCCTCCACAGCAGTACATTACTTAGCTTCTGTGTTGGTAGGCTACTCCTGCCTGCTACTGTAGGTAATACACTGACTATGGATAAACATCACATACAGTCCCACTTCAAAAAATCCTAACTATCCCTTTAATGGAGATTTGAAAGGCTGTATTTTGGGTTGAGGGGCTCACAGCTCATTTTGTGCCCTTTGCCTCTTTGCCAGGGACCCTTAGCAGGTTATTCCATCTCTGCATCTATGTCTTGCAAACTCCCAGTTTGTGACACAGGCCTTCAAAAAAGAAAAAAACAACCTGTTATCTCCAAGCTCAAGCCAAGTGATGTCACCAAGGTCTCCTTCAGAGCCAAAGACGTTACTGTACAACTGTTTTCACAGACTGTGTAGTGCTCCTTGTTAATGTTTGGATATGTTCAAAAGGTGGATTGCCCCTTTTAACGCTCCTTTACCCACTATCGTCCTTCCACTTTCCCTCCGCTGTCTTCTGTTATTACTACAGCAGCCACTCTCTGGTATTGGCCCTCTCATAGTCGGGACGACAGCTCAGCCGACTGGACATTAGTGATGGAATCTTCCGTTCTGGCCACTGAACAATGAATTCCATTCAACATGGCCGCCATTACTTGAAGTGGTGTGGTTTTTTTGGAGGGGGGGTTTCAGATTCAGGGGTTTCCCACAGACTCCCACTAATTAACCACGGCAAGAGACTCAGCTACTCTCTCTGTCCAGGAATGTGCTCCCAAACCCCCAAGTATGCCTCTGTTCCATCCCTGCAGCAAAACCTCCTCATTTCCAAATTATGAGCGCCAGAGACACAAATGAGAACAAAACTGAAGCAGTTTATTTCATGGCATCACACAATTGGACCATCATGTTTATCTGCTGTGGAGGGATAGTGGGCCACCTGCCATACCTCTGTGTTTTACCGAGTCGAGTTTACCTGTGGGCCTTGTTCAGGGGAGGTACTGGTGCTGTGATACATTTTTTCACGGCTATTGTGTGTCAGCTGAGACAGGCTCTATTACTTTCCCTTTATGAGGTTAATGTGTGCCGAAGGGCTGCTGCAGAGCGTCCGCTGCTTTGTCAAAGAACTGGTCTGAGCGAGAAGAGCTGGATGTGTAATTTACTGTCCACAGTGAGGTCCTGAAGCAAAGACTAGCGAGGAAGAGGTGAGGAGAGGCAAGGGGATAAATATTGGAGGTTATGAGAAAAGAGAGGAGAGGAGGAGTTTCAGGCCTAGCTCCATTAATAGACCCTGTGTGCTGCTGAATTGATTTTGAGGTCAGTCCATAAAGCACACTGCCTCAGCACTGTACTAACAGTGGCATCATTATGGTGTTATTAGTGAAGAGGGGGAGGACTGGCAGAAAGGGGAGGCTGGCAGGGCTGTGGGAGTAATTTACAGGTGTGTTAAACACGACTGCTGTTCTAGAGAGAGAGAAAGGAGCCGAGGTGGTGGTCAGAGCACTTCTGTCGCGCTGCTGTTAGCCAATTAGAGGGTACCTGAACAGTGTGAGTCCCTTTTCTTTTTTTTATAATCTGCCTCATATGTTCATTTTTCTGCTTGCATATCTTCTTCTCTGTGGTGTCACACGAGCCCCACCTGTACTGGAAACTAATCTTTCACCAGCAGTGGTGGATATCACACTGTGAGAATACTGCAAGACAAGTCCTAATTCAAAATTTTATTATTTAAAAGCACAAAGATATTGGCAACCAAATGGACTATATGTAATATATGCATATGCATGGTCCCTGTCAGTGTTAAATTAGTATATTTTCTGATCATTTCAATCGATCATTTATTTGTCACATGGAACTATACAATGTACGCCTTACAGTAAAATGTGATCCCATCAGCTCCTTGGCTGATGCTTTGTAAATGCCCTATTTTAAGCATTACTATGAAAGCAGGACTTTAATGTTGTAGCTGATTGAGGTAAAGCAGATTTTAAGAGCTGTATACACTGCTTGGGTATTTTTTTTATTTATGGCTTTTAAATATGATACAAAATTGTGCACAAAAGCATCGCATCAGCGGTGCTATTTCCAAAAACAGTTTCTGTTACTGTTTCATAGAGTATTACAAATCATAATAATCTCAGTGATCATAACAGAAGCAAACAAGATGAGTGAAGCTGAGTACAGACATTGGGTAATGGGAAAAACAGAATTAATAGTATAAATAAATAAATAAATAAATAATAAAACATCTATTCAAATGATGAATCCAGGCTTAACGGAGCTTGTGCAGCAGACAGGAGACTGACTCAATCTATAACCTTATGCTAAGGGAGGGAGCGCAATTTTAGTCTGTCTACATGAGATGCCATAAATTATAGAACCTGTCCACTGAGCCTTTAAAGGGAACTTTCGGTTTATTTCAACCCGTCTCCTATCATCCTAAATTTGTTTCAAGTCACTAGTGACATAGAAATAATAGTTAGCATGTTAGCCGTTAGCCTAGATACAGCCATAGCGTCAGACCTGTTAAAACTTAATTGAACGGGCATCCTTTCAAGTGCAAAGTTAGTCCACTAAACAAGCTTTTTCTCCACAAAGACCGCCTCATATCGTTAGGATAAATGTCAGAGAACATATAGAAAACGACATGTAAACGTGTTGTCTTACCTTACCGGTGTGGTGCCATGTTTGTTGTTTACAATTTAGCTAAGGCTGCAACCGGTCCCATTCCTTGCAACAGAGGTATTCCTCTTCTGTGGGCATTGGGGCACAGCATTCACAGGTAACGTTACACCACCGAGCTCCAGAGCTAAATCCTTCCAGTAGCCATTCCTCCTCTGTCGTCCTCTAACGTTACCTGTTGTGCCTCTCTCTCTCTCCTCCTTCATTCTTCAATTTCACGAAGCTCTTCGTCAGTGTATTCTGGCTCAAATAAATAAGGGCGGCCATCGCCTCTCGATGTGGAAAGCCTATATACTAACATTCCACATTTAGGTGGTCTTCAGAGTTGTTGTCTTAACTTACAGTGTGTTTACCCTTTACCTCTGCTTCCCAAAGCGCAGCCGAAATATTGCGAGAACAAGCAGCGATCTCATACCGTGCCTGAAATCTCGCTAGAACAAGCCGCAGCAGCTGCAAGGCAGAACCGGACAGTAGCCTGAAAGGTTCATTCATTTATTTTATAAAAGATTTATAGAATAATGGCTGACTTTTTGCCAGACTTCGACTTCGTGGAGGAGGAATTTGATTTTGCAGAGTTTTATGGCCGCCCTTATTTATTTGAGCCAGAATACACTGACGAAGAGCTTCGTGAAATTGAAGAACGGAGGAGGAGGAGAGAGAGAGAGTGAGGCACAACAGGTAGAGGACGACAGAGGAGGAATGGCTGCTGGAAGGATTCAGCTCTGGAGATCGGTGGTGTAACGTTACCTGTGAATGCTGTACCCCAATGCCCACAGAAGAGGAATACCTCTGTTGCAAGGAATGGGACCGGTTGCAGCCTTAGTTAAATGGTAAACAACAAATATGGCACCACACCGGTAAGGTAAGACAACACGTTTACATGTCATTTTCTATATGTTCTCTGACATTTATCCTAACGATATGAGGCGGTCTTTGTGGAGAAAAAGCTTGTTTAGTGGACTAACTTTGCACTTGAAAGGATGCCCGTTCAATTAAGTTTTAACAGGTCTGACTCTACGGCTGTATCTAGGCTAACGGCTAACATGCTAACTATTATTTCTATGTCACTAGTCACTTGAAACAAATTAGGACCATAGGAGATGGGTTGAAATAAACCGAAATTTCCCTTTAAGAGTACACTTCATTCTAGGTGGAGATAATTTTGGGTATTCAAAAGGATCATATTTTTTGTATATAAGAGTTTAGGCTGAGGAGTAACGAGTCGCCTTTGTCAGCTCTGCTAAATTTGTGCAGCATTTATGATGCTATGTCTATTTTGCAAGTGTTGGTGGTGTTTTTTGTGGTTTGTGTTGGACAGTGGTGGCATGTTGATGTGGGTTGCTCATTAGGATGAGGAAATCAACTGACAAGTCTCCCCTCCCCTGCAACTCTGCTAGCTGCGGAGGTTGAGGTTTTCCAATGTAAACATCAGTAAACATTGAGGAAAAGATGGAGAAGATGGGCATCAGCTACACTCCCAACCACATGAACAAGCAAGACTATCTCTGCACCCATCTCTGCATCTACATCAGAGGCACCGTGGCAAGTGTGGAGGAATCAACCACCAGATCTTTCTGCTGTAAAAGCATTAGAAAATAAACTCAGTGACCTTTATGTCCACATCAGTTTTTAGTGGAATATCAGGACTGTGATATCCTTTGATTCACCGAAACTTGGATAAATCCTGAACAGCCAGGTGACTCTTTTTCTACATGCCGATTTGACAGAGCAGAGAAGAAGGGGAGGAGGTGATACTCCATGGTGAATAAGGTCTGGTGTGACGGTGAGGGTGAGAGGTGCTATCCGGTTCCTGCTTGCCCTGCACCATAAGGGAAATAACCACTTTGGATCACTGCTATATGGTGTCCTGAGGCGGCTGCAGAGCGGAATCACTGCCCGTGTTTGGGAGGACCGATTGTGCGGCCATCTTGTTGTGGTCAAGGTATGTAAACAAACTATGATGGATGCCCCCAGTGATGCAAGAGATGGAGTCAGTCAGAGTCTGGAGCATGTTGTAGGACACCACCGTTGATGTCACTGATGAAATCAGTGAATTCAGTTAGTCTGTGGTAGTTTAAATTTGTAAAATAACAGAAGCAACAGTACCCTACACAGCCCTTTTTACACAGAGATTGCACTTCAGTACAGCTACTAAGTCCTATCTTAACGCCACCTTCGCACTTTTACACAGAAGCAAACAACGGCAGCATCATGCCGCTCCAGTGTGTGATCTTAGAGAGCATGCTGGTATCACCCAAGCAAAAAAGGCAGGACAGTCAGTACTTTAAACACAACAGCATCAGCTTCTCATGCATCAGAAGTGCTTTCTAAACAGTAACAATAGGCCCGTTTCCACTGAAGAAGTTCCTGGTACTATTTGGGGGGCAGGAACTACTACAAGAACGTCCTCTCGTTCGGCCCTCTCAACCTCCGTGTCTCCACTGAGTGGAGTCGGAGGAAGGTTCCTATAAAGTTACGGGCTGCCTCTGGATGTGACGTAATCGTTGCGCGACCATTTTGACCGGGGCGACGTAGGGACACCGTTAGCCGATAGCGGTGTCTGTAATAACTCACTAAATGGCCCATGAAAAAAATATTTTTTCCAGTGGATGTCTTAGTTACAACATGATTGAGCTAACTGGAGTAGTTTCATGTCGTATCCGACAACGGGAGGCTTTTAACAGATGACATCCTGATGTTACGGTTGCTGCTGCTGTTAGCTGATGCTTTCTAGACATCGTGATTTCCCAAAACTGAATAAATACCACACATATCAACACAAAACTGCTTTGCTAGCTCAATCATGTTGTAACTAAGATATCCGCTGGAAAGAATATTTTTTTCACGGGCCATTTAGTGAGTTTTTTTTACATGGCAGCGAAAGCTATATGAACGAGCTAACCCTCGTCTGCTGAGTTTTAAAAATGCCGGCTATTTTGTTGCTTTCTGTTGACATCACATCCCTCCTTGAGTATATCCATTCAGCACCAAGTAATCCCCAAGCCCCAGCGAGGAGTCTTTCAGGGCCGTTCTGAGTACCTACCCCGAGGCAGGGACTTGTTTAGCCCCCGTAAAAGTTCCGGAACTCTGTCCTTTGAGGGTGGTTCCTGCGGTGGAGACACACACCAATGGCCCCGGCCCTGTAAAATTACCCCGAAGTTCTTGCAGTGGAAACGGGCCTAATGGAATACCATTGCAACAGCAAGCATTTACCATCCCTATTATGGGGCGTCTGCACTCATCCTCTGGTTGGAGGGTAAGGAGCTCCCACACCTCATTGTTATCCCAATTTGCAGACATTTTTGGCTGCCTCTGGTCTTCTTTGAGTTAGCTGCTAACTGCTTCTTGCTGATTTTTAAATCCCCGCAGTGGGTCACACACATAACAAATCGTCAAAACGTCACACCCGTCCTGCCCATGGTCTCGTCCTGCCAGCCGTCCCTTTTACACGCACGCAAATTCAGGGCTGTTGCTACCTCCAATGCTGGCTTCAAGGCAAGACAACTCTGTCCCCACATTTCATGATCGTACCTTTTATACAGAGCGTTGAGGCAGCATATATTCCCGCTTTAAAAAAGCAGTAAGACGGGGCTAAGGAATACCATAAATATTTAGACATATGGACAATTATAAAGCAGCAGCCTACAGTGAAAGAAGATGCAAAAAAAAGACCAAACCACAATGCATGTGTTGAAGGAGTTGATGGGATTGTACCTTGTATAACTTATCATGTAGTAAAAAGTACAATATTTCACACTAAAATTTTGTGGAGTAGAAGTATAGAGAAACAAACAAAGAAATATTAAATGGACGTTATTACTTTACACCACCACTATTCATTTGCTGTGAAAGAGTCACATCTTGACAGTGTAAATCCATTTTTGTGATGGAAAAACAACCCGACACAAGAGGTGTTATCTGTCACTGGCTCACACCTCCTCGTGACAATATGATTTTATTAGTTAAGCAAGACAAATGAAATAAATTAGAATTCAATTTTATAAAAACACAAAAAGTAAATATCAACATCTGTAGTAGCAGGACCAATAGGGCCCTCTGCAGGCTCTGTTCAGCTAAATGGACTCACTGGCCGCTCCATCTGGACTCAATTAGAGGTCTTGGTATTCACTGTTGAGCTCAAGTGACCATTAATATCTGTTAATAGATGCAACTTTTCCTTATTAGTCCTGGTTTGACCTTTCAACAAGTTAATGCAGGCCCGGTAGGGGTTTAAATGGTTTCTACTCACACTGTGCTGCCTCTATGAATAAATGAAAAGGTATGTGAGTACCTGGAGCAGGAGAGCCGTACAGTAATTATCAAGGCTGGTTTCACTCCACACACCTATCGCAGTAATGCTGATTATGAAACAGAAATGATTGTAAGGGCACTCCTGTGAAAGTGAAACAGTTTTTTTTGTCGGACTCTCCCGCTCCCTTAAGATGTTGTCGTGGAATTATCTCTCTTTTTCTTTGCTGTTCCTAGCAACACTACAGTCATGGGGGGAATTCCAACCATCTCAGTGCTGCTGAGTCAAAATGTGCCCCGAAATTACGGCTCATTTCTGAGAGGTTTATGGTTGCATGGTTTCCAGCATGTTTTGCAAGAGAGAATGTGGGAATTTGAATCGTTCCAGATATGTCATCCATCTCGCACGGATAAACTGTTTGGACAGCTTAAGCAACACCATACACACACACTCTGCCTGTGACATGACTTCAGCCCTTTGTACCCCTGACAACTGAGTGTTGTGTTTTATTGTTCTGCGTGCCAACAGAAAGGGGAAATGTTGAGGGGTTAGCCGTTTGTCAGCGTCTGTGCATTTATGGATGAATCTGCATTGTTTTCATTAGGCGCTGCAGGATATTTCCATATTTCAAATTCTCCTGAGTTCATGAGCATGCTCCTCTTTAATTTCTCCTGTGCGTACTATAACATAAACTGTAACATATGTCCAAACTGATTTCTAATCATTCACAGATGCTGCTCTCTGTTGGTGTGCGTATAGGAGAATATATTTTGCTGCTTCCTGTATTTCCAAACAGAGAGTGAGAAAAATAAGGGACGACTAGAGAGAGGAAGGCACACAGAGGACAACTAAGACAACTAGAAAAAGAGATGATATGGAACGGACAAGATGATATGAAAGGGTAAAATGCCGAGACTTTGAACAGACCAATGAGCTGCGATGAGAAGAGCAGCAGAGCACTGTGAGAGATAGGTAATGAGTGTGTGGTAATACACCTCCAGACCTTAATTGGTTTGAATGAGCAGGCTGGAGAGGCTCTTCCATCAGGCTGTGGATGAGCAGACTGTCAGGTGACAAGCTGTGGAAGAGAGAACTAATTGGTTCTCTCCTCCAGACACGGCTCCTGTCTTTCCTCGTGTAGCTGACAGAGACCTTGGCTACGTGGTTGACTGAGTGGGTTTGCTGCAAACCTGCAGACTCATTGTTTAGATCTGTCTGCTTGTTTAGAAGATGTGCTTATATTCATGAACGAAGCTATACCGAGCTCTGGGTTTGCTCACCTGTTTTTTCTGATTTGAACTCACGTATATATTAACTAGAAAAGGGGCTCAATTTTCTGAAGAACGTTTATGTGTGCTTGGTGCAGAAAATTTACATTTGACACTTTGCTGAGATGCTGAAAGAAGTTTAAGTTGAAGCGGCAGTTTGAATACAATTACTGAAAGAAGCTGACAGTGCAGTAAGGATGGAAGGGCTGGAAGTGTCAGTTGGAGTGTAAGTGCTGAGTAAAGTGGAAGCAACAAGTCCTCCAAATTTAGCGACATGTTTGTCCATCCCTTTTAGAACGACACACAGAAATGTTTTTGGATTTGATGCCCCGATCAGCAGGATGACATCATTTCTCTGTGCCTTACAGAAAATGTTACGAATCACTGGCATCACTATGGTTAAAGTTTGGTTGTGTTTAGGCACAAAAACAACTTGGTTTGGTTTAGGATAAGATCATGGTTTGGGTTAAAATGATTGCCTCAGTTAAGGTTAGGGTACTATAATTAACACTTAGTTAAAGGGTAAGTGGTATTTTTCAACCTGGTGTCTGACAACAAAATGGAAATGATTCGTACAGACATAGACCCATTTTGTAAAAGACTGAGATCCTTTTTGTTTAACCAGAAACAGCTGCGAAATCACTATTGTCAAACCCACCAGACTCCATTTAAATACACAGTGATTATATTATTGTAAAACACACTTCATTCAAAGTCAACAGACACAAAAAAGAATTCCAACAATCACCAGCTCTGGTTTGGTTGAAATAAACCCTTAATTCACCCACTCAGATGAGAAAATATGGTGGTTTTATACACACTAAAATTACTATTTATTCAAATCCAGTCTGGTGGGCTTGGCGATGGGGCTGTTCCTGGTTAAACAAAAAGGATCTTACTCTCTAACAAATGGGTCTATCTCTGTAGGGATCCTTTCCATAATGTTGTCAGACACTGAGAATGTCAGTGGCAAAACAAGCACTTGTAGTGGACGCAAATTGTTGGTGTGAACATGCCAGAGTGCCTTTTTAGCCCCTTTCAGCTTCAGCCCTCTCACTCAATACTGGACCACTTTCAAAAATTGTTGTTTCCATGAGTAATTTAGCCACAAAAACATGGGAGAAAAGGGTCCAGGTTGAAAAATACACAAGTTACCCTTTTAGGTAAGCTGGAAACGGGGAAATGAACAACACTCTCCAGTATAAAGTCAGTTTGTTGACCCATCCAGCCACCTCGCCCTCCACCTTACATGGACTCTATCGCTCTGTAACAACATCACCACTGACTTCCACCTTTGCTCCTGTCATATTTACAATGGCTGCTAACAGGCTTTGTGGTTTAAACATAAAGAGACGTTGTTATGTGGTTCTTGCTAAAACAACTGATGCTGTCATTCTTTGAAGGAAAATTACAAAGTATAACTTGAAGTGAATGAGCTCTAAGGAGTTGAGATGTCAGTCAAAGTGTAGCTGATGAACTGAATTGGAATTTTCAGGTTAAGTGGAAGTCTTAAACGAAACAAGTGCCAGTCCAGGTGTATAAACTACACTGTGTTGTAATCACGCTGTTTAATCAGCATCTCCATATGCAGCACCTGTCAGGTGGATTATCTAGGAAAAACTCGTGAAAAGTGGAAGCAAAAACAAAGTGTTGTCTTTTTGTTGAGTTGTAAAAGAAGGTGTCAGGCAAAGTGTGAGCTCTGAAAGCAGCTGGAGTGAACTGTGCATGAACGGTGGAAGCTGTGGGCTGAGGAAGTTTTGTTGCAGTTGTTTACAGGTGAAAGCGCTGAAAGGAGTCGAAATGTCCGATCAAAGGAAAGAGATGAATGCAGCTGAAATCATAGATGTAGATGTCAGATGTCCCACTCAATATTTAAAACATGCATTTGTCCCCCCCAATAAAAACATGAAAGTAAATGGACTGCACTTGTATAGCACCTTTTTAGTCTTCTGACCACTCAAAGCACTTTTTCACTACATATCACATTCACCCATTCACACACCGGTGGCTGAGGCTATCATACAAGGTGCTGCTTGCTATTCAGTAACCATTCACACACTCTCACACAATGATAGAACAGCCATCACGGGCAATTGGGGTTCAGTATCTTGCCTAAGGATACTTTGACGTGTGGACTGGAAGGGATCAAGATGCTGATCCTCCAATTGGTGGATGACCCGTTCGACCTCTAAGCCACAGCTGCCCCAGAAGTATCAGACAGCTTTTATTTTTACAAAATAAAATACATTTACACCATTACCTGATGCAGAAAATGCACAAATTGGTGCATAAAAAATCACCAGAATGCATGAAATTAAGGTTTGATGTTGAAAACTTTCCGGCAGAGGATCTTAAACCCCCACGGTTGAAAAAACCTACACCCTCAGCTGAAAGGCTTGTAAACATTTTATTGCTGAAGGCAGTTGAATTGTCATTTTTTGGGTAAGCTGTAGCATTTCCTGAAAAAAGTAATAATAACAACACAAGGACATAATTATCATTGTGAGTCTGAAGTGTGTGTATACTGTAAACATACAGATGAACAGTATCTCTCACAGTGTTTACAGTATATACGCACACTCTCTTTGGATTTATCTGATTTCTGCACTTGTGCAGCGCCGGTTAAGTCCTCTCAGGGGGAGAGAGCGTATTGACGTCATTCGATTTCTCCGACAGGGGTGTGAGATACTGAAGTGGCTGTTAACATGCAGACTGTGGCTGCAACAGTGTCTCATTTTCATGTTAAAATGTGCTCTCGGTATTAGAGGAAGTGGAGACATTGTTGCCGCCGTACTGTATGTTCCTAGTGGATCCTTTAATACTGCTGATATCAAAGGATTACACCAAGATTGTTTCGGGCCTTACATATGTCTGCGTGTCACTATCACGTATTAGCTTTCTAATACAGTGTAATTCAGCTGTCTGATTACACAGCTTGAGGGTGAAGGTCCTGGATTTGGAATGACTGTGAGACAGCAGTGAATCAGTGTCTTTGGCCTGTAGTGGAACATCCCATCTGCTGTACTGGGACTGATGGTAGTGGAGGATCTTTTGGGGCTGGTTAAACCAGCAGGGGGTGGGCAAGTCCGACGCAGGGTGGCACAGGGTAAGCTTTACTGTTGTTGGTAAGAAGGGTAAAGTGGGGGATGGAAATGATGGGAGGGCGTGGACTGATCCCCGTGGTAATCTGTGTCCCAATCCCTCATCTGGGATCCTCTGAGCAGTAAACTGATGCTGCAGCAACAGCACGAAGGGTGAGACTGAAGATAAAATGCAAAGGAAAGGACAAATTTGGATTTTTCCTTCATGCTGAGAAGATGTTGCGGCCCAGCTGTATACCGTGGGAACTGCATGGACCTGAGATGAATGGAGGTACAGCAGCACTGCATTGCTTCTCATACCAAGGTTAGAAATGCAGCGATGCTCTGCATGCACCAGCTGCTATCAAGTGTCATGCAGCTGCAGTGCAGTACGTTTTGATTTATGAGCTTGTGTTTCCACAGCCTTGTAATGAGATATGCATGGATATGAACATACCATGCTATCATTTAACCTTGTGATCAGCAATATGTGGACATCAGATACTGAAACCAAGGGCCGATGCCTGTGTGTGTGTGCCAGGGTGTGTGTGTTTGTGCGTGGGCGCACGCACATGATGGGGTGATCCATTTCAAATTAATTAAGTTTGTGTCACAGGGGGGCACAGGCACATCATCAAACAGGAAGTGGATGAGTGTGAATCATTATGCGGCGCTGCTCAGTGTACTGATACAACAGTGTGACACAATAAACGAGGAGTCTTCTGAGGCGTTCCTTTTTTGTACCTCTGGATCCAACAGCTTCTTGATAATGCAATCCAGCAATTAGCTACACTTACACTATCAATTATTTGGATTCTGTCAGCTCTCTTGCCCGGCTATAATGAGCTTGCTAAATCTGTTTAAATATTATTTCTGTATGTGCTTGGTGGCTTTGCCATTTCCTGACATTCTTAAACACTAAATTAGCCTGTTTAGCTGGAGTCCTGCTGATCCAACAGCAGCCAGCTGCTCTGACATTTCTAGGCCAGGATCAGGTATGAAGATGAAGAATGGTTAATTTAAGAAAGGCCAGCCACCCACTGACTTCATTATTTCAGAGCACTTAGGTGTTGGAGTGACTAACTAGAGCAGCATAAGCAGTGTTAGTTTCATCTTTTTTTAAACGACTTCTTCAAATTATCTGTAAATGTGGCTATATGTGTATGTGTGATGTCGTTTGCCCTTTTATCTTGTTATGTTGTTGTAAAACAAGAGCAGCTTGACTATACAACCAAGAGGATTTTCCTCATCTCAGGAGCTTTATCAGGTCCACGCTGAAATATAACATAAAGATACTTTATACTTTTTTTTACTTAACATTTTTCTGCCTGCTACTTGCCTGCTAAACTCTCAAACAGAGTATACTCACTATTTCACTATTTTAAGATAAGATATAATTCATTAATCCCTGAGGGGAAATTACATTTTTTTCTCTTTGTTGTCATGCACACACAGGCCCGAAATACACACACATGCACAAACTTATATATGCATTAAATGGAGAGATGTCAGAACAAGAGGGCTACCCATGGACAAGACATCCTGAGCAGTTGGCAAAGGCAAACTGGCACCTCTCCAGATACCAGTCCATGCTCCATATTTGGTCTGGACGGGGACTTGAGCTGCAGATCCTCTGGTTCCCAACCCAAGTCCCCATGGACTGAGCTACTGCCGCCGCATTTTTGCTCTATATTCAGCTTCATGTAAGGTTTATATCTCTATTAATAGCTATATCTGTTCTTTTTTAAAAAGTACACTGTACAAGCTTTCCCAGAGAAAATCGTTTAGCCGAAATGGTAAGCCACCTGGGGCTGGTTGCACTAGCAAGACTTACGCCTGGTCTTGAGCTAAGTCAGACCAAATACTTAAGCCTTGCTGAGACTGGGCATAAATCTTACACCAAGTCAGGAGCAGGTGTAAAGTCAAATCTCAGCCATTTCTATATACACAAAACCACATTAGCTTTCCTGCTAAAGTCTCCTTCTTATCTTGTTAACTTGAAACATGAACATGTCTTGTCCTTCACGATTATTTGCTGAACAAGTGGCCACACAAACATTCACAGGTGAAGAATGCACTGCTGATAAAAAATAAGCACTGCAGAAATGTCAGATAGGTTGGACCAATGTGCTTAATGATATATATTTAAACGTTGCAGTTATGGCTGGAAATGACAACAGAAATAAACTAGTCTGACGATTTTATATAACTCACATGGACGTGTGTAGCAAAGTCAGGGTGTAGTTAAGACTAGGCCTAAATTTGGTTGGTGCAGCCAATGTAAGGTCCGTTCTAAAGACTGGGCTTGACAAAGACCGACTCAGCAGTTAGGACCAGGCTTAGCAAAGAGGGTTGGTGCAACCCGCTCCTGGATCCTGAGAAATCTAATGATCAGTTTAGTCAGGATATCAAGGCCTTAACAATAGTCACACATGGTAAATATATGGTGTGTACTACGTGTTTTGTTTTAGGAAAAGTTGTCCCTCCTCTGTGATAAAACACTGCAGGAAACCCTGCTGCTACCCATTACATATTCTATAACATTAGTTGTTACCGTAAAACACATTATGTCTTGGCCAGTTTGTTATGAAACCATTTCTTGTAAAAAAAAATGGAGATGAAAGCAAAATTCATATTTCAAAACAACTGAGGCAGACATTGTTGCAAAAATGCAATAGTTTAGCATAATAGTAAGCATTCAACAGAAAGTGGCACTACTTACCGTATGAATATGTTTTTGGGAAATGTATTCTTAATGATTCAAACAGCGAACTTGTAATCTCTCTGGGTCTCTCAGTCTTGACATCTTCAGAGCAACAGCTAAGAGTTCAGACTCTGTGTGTAGTTTAATGAGAGCTGTGTGTGGTTTCTGAACCGGACTTATGCATGAAGGGTTCTGACTTTTAATACGGCACATCAATCGAATGCTGTATTATTCAGAGGCTCTACTTTCACTGACGTGCTCTAACATTTTCTTTTAGAGAGAGGATTAAAGTTTAAGCCAAAGGTTGCCGGCACAACTGTTACTTAGCAACCCCAGTAGGGCGGCATGCCAAGGAGCAAGAATGGATATTGAGGTCTTTCCAGTGGCTTGTTTTTAGTTGCCAGTTGCCTTAATTCAGTCTAAGAGGAGAAACTTTAGTTTTCTGTTTGCCTCGAGGATTGTGTTTACATCAAAGTGTGACTGAGCATCAGTAGAACAGCATCTGATGAAATTAATCTGACAAAAGCTTCATCCAGAGTGTGAAGAGCAGGGTGTGTGGAGTAGCATGTGCAACACCTGATTCATCCTCAGAAGGAATACACTGGAAATCCAGGGACTAATTCAACAGTGGTCTTTATTTACCACAATCAGGAAGGGACAGCAGTCTTTAGAGTATTCAGATTACACATGGATGCACAGGTAAGACAAGTTGTGAATATCAGGATGCTGTATATGTGTGGTTTGTTCATATAGGCGCACAACAGTGTTCACAAAACAACAGAGGAACCTGACTATCTTGAGCAGCAGACATGTGGCCTGCTGCTTTGGAGGAAGGGGATAGACTAACACACCTCTGCTGAAAATAGGGTCATGTGATCAAGCTAGGACAGGGGAGTTTTCTAATAGTTTGGGGTTTTCATGCTAGAGCTGAAACTATTAATCGATCTCCAGAAAATTAACCGTCAGCCATTTTTATAAGTGATTACTCGTTGAAGTTGTTCAGTCGAGCAGAAACACCGAACACTCTCCGGCTCAACTTTATCAAACGTGAGGATGTCCTGATTCTCTCACTTCTTCTGTCACCGAACATCGAGTTGAACTGTTGGCTCAGACGAAACAAGACATTTAAATTGCTCTCTTTCAAAATCTGCTCTGACCTTTAATCAATTAAGGAAAACAATTACTGTCTCTTGTTTATTGATAAAGATCCTCAAAACAAACTGCCATTTTATTTATCTTGACACCTCACGAGGCCGTTTGGAGCTCATTAAGCTCGTTCTGCAGATCCGCTTTAGCTACAGATTCCAATAGTAAATACTCTGGAGTTTGCTTTCAGATGTGCTGCTCTATTCATCTGGAATAATTTGCAGTCAGGGCAGTAGCTATCACTGAGGATGTGTCCTTGATATTGTGTCTGGCAAATACAGGAGCTTTAATGACCTGAGGACAAGGTTACATTACACTGTTAACCATAAATTGGTGATTTCTTGAGGCAGGGTAGGTAATTTTTAGACCTAATATTCTGACATGTTATGATTTTTTATTCAAACAATATGCTAAAAAAGATGGATACAGTGTTTAGATCATTGTGTGGAGAGACGGAATTTAGAGAAAACTGAATTTAATTGTTAAAGACATTTATAATGTGAGGAAAAAAAGACGAAGACATTTTTTGGTGGCTAGTTAAACATTTCTTAGGCTTATAATTTTTTTTTCAAAGATTTTTTTGGAGGGCTTTTTGCCTCTATTTGATGGGACAGCTATAGCATGAAGGGCGTGGGGGGGATTTCAAAGCTTGATACTTTGTCTGCGTTTCTGTAAATTTATTGAGAACATGATAAAACTTAAATATTGTGGTGATAAGGGTTTGATCGACTCTCACATCCTTCGTCTTCTTTGATTGTTTATTTTTCATCTTTTTCTTCGATTTTTCTCATTGTGTGTGTCAGTGAGTTTTTGTGGTGGTTTTATTTGTAAATTTTAAACATGGCAATCTTGTAAAAGAGGGCTCTGGTTTCTCAGTGTGTCTTTTCCTGTGCGTAAATGTAGACTGAATTGAATGCAGCCTGGGAATACTTCTGAAACTGGGAAAATTCAGAAGGATCAAAGCTACAGTTAGTAACTTTTATGAAAATAAGTTTTTGTCATATTTCTTTAAACTGTCACTATATTCTGACAAAACTACACCAGACAGTCAGTCTGAGAAAAAAGGTGTAGGTGTCTCTTTTCCTCTTCCTACTGCCTCTAATAGCATTTGCTAGAATCAGACTGAAGCAGAAACCAATAAAAGCCGAGGAGTCTCTTAACGATGCCGTCAATCATGTCAATCACGGCTCGTGAACTGCGGCCAAACTGTCAGATTAGGCAGCGCTGATCAAATATGACTCAAGATTCTGTTACTGCATCGCCTATTTCTTGTCTCAGATGTTTTCAGAAACATATTTCAGTGTAATGTTGAGATATAGAATGAGAAAGTCGCTCTGGTCAGTGGAAGGTGCTTCGTTTTGGCTGGATTGTTTTCCAACATGTTGGCCTGGGTCACAAACTTTCTCATACAGCTAAACAGTACACTAAAATAACTGAAAATGTTTGAGGTAAGAAGTAGGTGAGGCAGTAACACAATCTTGATTCATATTTGATCAGTGCTGCCTAGTTTGATAGTCTGACTGCAGTACACGAGCAGTGATTGACATGATTAACAGCTTCATTAGAGATTCCTCAGAACTGATTGGTTGTCTACATTCACATGCGAAAAGGCCATTATAGGCACTACAAAGCAATAGAACAGGCAGAGGAATATGATTTTTCCGCAGATCATCTGTCTCATGCTTCTGTATGAATATAGTGAGAGTTTCAGCAAACATGTGAAGAAGTTATTTTTTATTAAAGTTGTCAGCTAAATCAAAATACAACCCACATTGTAAGAAAATCTGAATTACCCTTAAAGAGAAGTACATTTGACTTATGATAAGACAGGGGCATCACTGACCCATAAAATTACATTTCATATTTTTCAGTGAGATATAAGTTACGCTTTTTCCTCTCGGCAGTTCAGGCACATTTTCCTGTCTGTGAATTTTAAAGTAATCTTCTGCTCCACACAAGAGTAAGCATACTTTCCCCCAGACAAATCTCACACAGTAACTTTCATGGTAAATTGATCTCCGGTGTTGAAATGGAAGCTTTCTTTGGCTCTTCAAAGTGAAAAAATGGTTATTGTATGAGGTTGGCCAGATGTTCAAGAGTGTCTTGGGAGGTCTGCCTACAGAAATGTGGTGCAAATAGGAAACAAAATGGTGCCTCAAGACTGTTGAGCTGACTGTTCGTTAATTAACCAGACAACGCTGTGGAGGAAGAGGGAACCGTTGAAGGTCTCCAGTCACTCCAACTCTGTCCCCGGAGAGTGCACTGCCTCAGGGAGACACAGGAACTGAAAACATGTTGTTTCAATGTTCCTGATTCGATAACCCTGCCACGCTGATACTCCGCAGTGGTTTCATCAAGCAATTGCAGGTGTCATAATGATTTGTGGGAAAGCAGAAATAAATGTTTATAGATCTAGTTTTGAATATTTCTCATTTTCTTTCCACTCGTACTGTTCACTGTGTTTAAGTGACTTCATGGCTCTGTGTTACAGGCTGCCCCGCAGGGCGCCAGCACTGTGCATCTCAGAGCCTCTCTGCTCTTATTACTGCAGTTACTCTCCTGGGAAGTGGCCCCAGCGGATCGAAGGAACGGTGATCAGTGACGCAGAACCAACCGAGAGGGGGGGAGGGTGGCAGAGGAACATTAAAGACGGTCGGAGAAACAGTGACAGAGAGTGAGAATATCTATCACTGCAGCAGCTACAGTACGGGGACAGGAGAGGAATCTTAATAATCATGAGGAAAAAATCCTAAGAGAGAAAGAACTAGATGAGTTGAGGGATTTGGGGGTTTTAAAACTTCGAGAAGAGGTTGATTGATGAAGGAGGATGCGGGAAGAGAGGGCAGTGCTGTTGGACTCTCTGCACAATCACAGTGTTTTCGGCGACATAGGAAAAGGCAGGGCGGGTAGAGAGTGTACACACTGACACACGGAGAAAAAGTGCCCGCGTCCCTCTCAGCACTTTCAACTCCTTTAGCTAATGAGATGACATCAATCAATCAGTGGGCCACTAAGCCAGTGGGCTATTGTCTGCACTTGTGATATACAGTAAAAGGTCAGTTTCCTGGACAGGTGGAGGAGGTTTTTGGCCTGCTGCCTACTTACCCTGTTTCCTATCAGTAATTATCATTACAGCCTGCAGCAGCAGTGCGAAACAAACAGAGAGAGGATGGAAAGAGCTCTGTGTAAACTAGCACGCCACTGTGAAAGGCATCAGGGCAACGCTAAAACACCACAATGACTTTTACAGACCACATTCTCCATATTTCATAAATGTTGAATAATTTAATTTTGTGCCCCCCCACCCCGACCCCAACCGAAAATTGGATTTATCTGCTTTTTGAACAGAAATTCTCGACACTAGCTTGCATCAGACCGTTGTCCTGACAGCTGCCGGGGAAGTTGCGCTGTCTTCCACTGACACACAGTTTCATCAGACAAGAGTACTTTCAACTTGGACGTTAAAAGTTTCACATTAGATTACTTCAGTTTTCTTCACATTTTCATCTCTCATGAATGACCTATACTGGGTCTGTAAATTGCTTTCCTTCTCGCATTCCACTGCCATCGGTGAAAGTTAGCTTCATTTTCCAGGCTGGCCTTTCTGCCTAATGAGATTTGTGTTTCCACAGTGTTATTGGACAAAATTTTATTAGCTAACATGATGAAACTGGTGTTCCCTTCCTTCCGGATGCCTGTTAATACCACTGATGATGTGGTAAATACTTTTCAACAAGACACACAAATGTCTGAGTATTTACTGAGGAATGTGTGATGAGGAAATCAGGAGCTAACATGTATTTCTTTAATAAGTCTAAATCAAGGACTGTAGAGTTTATTGATAAGATACTCGAGAATCACACTGCTTGTATGTTACAGAAACCAATTTAGTATTTTATGATTGTCGGTGATATTAATAAATCTGTACTGCATGTAAAAAAAACAACAACAAAAAACAGTGAAAAAGCCAGCAGAGACAGGACTTCCAAATGAAATATCAATATTGGTGTATTGTTTGGCAAAGTTAAACCTACTCAGATTTTGTCACTGGTGGAATATTACAGGGCTGCAACTAACAATTATTTTCATTGTTAAATAATCTACCTCATTTTGCTAATAATGAAACAGATAATTTCTCAAATCTCAAGGTGATGTCTTCTAATTATGTGTTTTATCAGACCAAAAATCCAGCGCTATTCAGTTTATTATCATGCATGACAAAGACAAGCATCAAATCCTCACATTTAAGAAGCATGGAAACAGCCGATGTTTGACTTTTTTTTGCTTTAAAAAATTACTAAAACAATTATTGGATTATCAAAGTACTCAGCCTATCCTCATACAATGGTTCGTATGATATCCTACGAAATAGCACCACATGAATGACGTTACACACTTTAGGTAAAGTTATTATGGTTAGGTTTAGGAAAAGAAATGTGGCGAGGATGTATCTTAAACTGACCCAGAGTGTGCTCATAATTAACAAGGTTTCAAACACCAGTCTCTGAAAGAAGGTTCCTGGAGAGAGTCCTGTGTTTTGTGACACATCCACCACCCCAGCATTACTCCATAAGGGACCGCCTCCCTCTAAGTGGGATATGTAGGAATTTTGGTGCATTACTTTTTGTAGGAAAACATATAAACAGTACATGACTACAGCCTGAAGTAGTTGACAATTAATTTTATGTTCATCGACTAAACAGGATGACATTTACACAACAGATTCAAAGGCCTTGCACACCTCCACAGGTATTTTCACTTCTAGTTGATTAGACTTAAGGTTGCTGGGAATTACATCAAGTCACCAAACCCCAAACTAAAGCATGATAAAGTTGTAAGTTATCCACCCCAACAATTAGGAAGATGTCAGTCTGTAGGTTTAATATGGGTGAGTAGGACCTTCAAGATAACAAAGGACAGAAATGATGTCATACCATATAGATACTGCACATCAGTGGTTTTCAAACTTTTTGTGCCTAAGGCATAATAAAGGGCAAGCCAAAATGTCAAGGCACACCTGTATTCATATGTGTGCACAATAGCATGTGTTATCACTTCTATCACGACATAAGACAATAAAGATAAGAAAAAAGAAGAGTAATTTTCATGATACTGTCTACTTTCTCTTTTCTTTTGATGGTAGGTAGTACTTGCCGATGCTTTGTTATAATTTGCTCCGTACAATCATCATCATCATCCCTCACACTGGCTGCCAATCAGGGCTTTTGATGTGTCACACACTCATAATTCCCACGCGCAAACGGCAACAAATAGGTTCCCTGTGAAGGTTTTTTTTAGGTAAATTAAATTAAATCACATTTTTTAGCTAGAGTTGCCTCTTTATTAGAAAATCAGAGCGCATAACATACTGATACAGTCAATTAAAAAGTCATTTATAAGTTTTTGTATAGGCTCAGTTGAATATTGCAAGAGCAGTGTGTGGTTATCACAAAATCCCATGGCACACCGGATTGGCATCACGGCACACCATTTCAGAACCACTGCAGTACATCATATCTTTTATCTTTCTTCCTTAAATTAAAAAATTATCTAGCGACACTGTTGCAATTGTTGCTTAATTTTGACTTTAATACTGAGTGTACCAAGATTGGACCAGTGAACCCTGAAACATTCAGGACATCTTATAAAAACTATGCACTGTAATGCATCCATCAAGCATGTACGTACATGGCTTAACACACAGTTAAAGCAAATAACCAGCATACAAGTACTTTACAGCTACTTATTATAGTAACAAACACTTCCAACAAGCCAGGCTACAATTACGTTTCACAAGCGGAATAGTTGACTTGACTTCACAGGTGTTACACCGTTTCTGTGACCTGCCTCAGTCTACCATATGGCAGCTCCTTCATGCCCAGCAAAAAAGGGTACATGAGAGCAGCATCAGAGCATTATCACTCCACAAATTTGTTCTACAAATTAGCTGCAGCCACTGTTACATGAACGAGCCACTTCAGTCTGTGTTTATCAAAAGTTTGGATGATTACATAAAAGCGAGGCAGCTGCCTTGTTGAATGGAATAAAGGAGGAAATGTTGAGAGACAAAACGAGAACATTATTTCAGACTCCATGACCCTGAACAGAGGTCACCGTTATAAATAACCAAATGTTAATACTGGAGCCGCAGGTATGAAAATCTTCAGTAATTGCTAGATGTGTGAAGTGTACCTCTCGCCAGGACCCAGTTTGTGGTGTGTGTGCATGTGTGTGTATGACATGAGCATGAAGCAGTGTGGTTAACTTAATAAAACTTAGCTGAGATGGTAATTAGCACTTTCACTGCCATCCCACTAATTACGGTCTCATGTAGGCTGAGGCATTGACAGAGAGGAGAGCATGATTAGATTTTAGATTGTAGATGCTCTGCTTCACAGGATCCCCTCGCTCCTCTCTGATGCAGTGTGAGAGGAGTAAGTGGTCAACTCACTTCTCGAGATTGGACCTGTGCTGGGGCATTAGTCATTCTGAGCGGTGCATAGTGCCAAGCGAAAAGCTGATTCAGGTTCTTATAGAACTGTTAGGTATTGCGAGACGAAGTCGATGACCTCAAAGACTTTAGCATCTATTGTAGCGCCGGCTCTGAGTGGAAGTCATGGCGTGGATAGCTTACCGGGTCATTTTTCATTTGCTGGATTTTTCACCATTGCTGTAAAACTCGCCACCACAATGGGTGATTCATCACCTCACCAGAGGGATGTAATTCTTTGTGATGTATTTCTTCCTCCGAGGATAACTGTGACTTAACAGTTTATATTTCTCACACTCATGTGTCCCTTCTCTATCAAAGCTTATTATGTAATTAACGTGTAATGTGAGCAGTGGCTAGTGGGATGAAATGTGCCTGGTGTGAGAAATTACTGCAGTAATCTCTTTCTAGAACATTTCTCCCCCTCTGACCAATTCTCAACACTAACAGCTAACAACAGCGTGTTTTGAAAGAGGTTGCAAAGTCGCCATGACACAACTATGTCGTTTATATCTACAAGTAATGTGAGCATTGAAAAGTATAGAGGCAGTTAGGTTGTGTCACATCCTGCAGATCAGCCTTCAAACTCTGGACTCTGCTGTCAGGCCACTGTCCCTTGCTGTGCAAAAATATAGCACTCAGACATGTGAAGAGGGGGTTTTAACCTTTTAGGCATGTAACCCAACTCATGTGTCACACCCAACATGCAAGAGTGCAAAGTTTGCGTGAGGTGGTGTGCAGTATGAAGCAGCACAAAACGACCAACCAGGATGCTACAGATACATTTTTATCTGCATGCAAATGATAAGAATATACATTTACTAACCTGGTATTCACTTCTTCTCTGATACATAACTGTCACGCTTTAAAGGTTTTACAAAAAGATCAGAGTTACATAACTGCATAATTCATTAACCCTTTGAAACCTGTAGCGACATCACTTCATTTGTGCTGCTTTCAGATGCCTTTTGCAAGTATTTAAACTTTTGAACTCATATTGATGCGATTTTTTACAAAAACATGGGAAAAAGGCAATGAGCAACTTGGTAAGAAAGGTCCCACACATTGTCCCCCCCCAAAAAAAAAAAATTTTTTCAGAAAATTATTTTTAAAAATGAGTGAAAAAAGGAAAAAAATAGGGAAAAACTATATTGATAATTATTATTATTACTTATTTAAAATCATGGTACAGAATTATTTTATATTTATTTATAAACTTTTATTTATAAATATTTATTTGTACCTTTATTTTCTTTCCTTTTTATTTATTTATTCATTTTACTAATTTTAATGTTTTGGATTTTCTCTTTTTACTAATTTCTTGCAAATCTTTGGGGTCATTTCTTTTGTTGCTCATTGCCTTCTTCCCATGAAAGAAACAAAGACAGTTTGCTCAGGTTTTAAAGGGTTAATGCACAAATGAACTTTTCCTCCGTTCTTCTCTACAGTAAAATTTCAACTCCCCGTATGTCTTACCTCCTGTCATGAACGGAGCCTCATTGGCTGCACTCTGTGGAGGTCGGCATGTTTAGGGTCAGCGTTAAGTTTAGTTGAATTTTGGCAACTATGTGGGCAGCTCCGGCTGCCTGGAAAAGCACAGCTGCTCTCTCTCCGTAGGAAATATTTGGCATTGCTCTGCACAATGTTGAATTTGCACTTGCGGTGTGAAAGCCCTGTTAAACTAAATTCCAGCGTTTACCTACTCACTGTGAGCTAAATCACTATAAACTTCATTTAATCACATGGCGGTAAAGGCAATTAACATGAAGGTAACATGTTGTAGCGGTTGTATGAGATTTCTTCAGTGCCACTTGAGACAGCACTCAGGTGTTGGGAGGTAAGTGAATTGAATGAGATTACTTAGTGTTTTAGTGTGCGGCCATGTGTGTGTTTTGCTCGACCCTACTCTTACTTATTCATTATTTTTGTAGTTTCCTTGTGCGATATATTGACTTACATGGCTTTTTATAATTATGCATTGAAATAAAGCCAGAAACAAGTTACCCCTCAGGGAGAATAATCCATGTATTTAATAAATCTGCTGGTATACTAATACAAGCTGGGGAGTTTTAATACCAAATAGGATCATCTAATTATTTTTATTTATTACACTTAAAAGGGTTTGACTTGATAATGTCATTATTTACAGGGAAAGTGTGTCACAAAGATTGCAGACCTGCTGGTAAATTTGTTCATTATAAATTCTTTTTTTCTCCATGTTTCTCAGACTCCCAGAACCATTGTGTCGCTGCCAGTTTGAGGATCATTACAGCAAGAGTACAAATTTTGACTAATAGCTCCAGACTTTGTTGTCGGGTCCAAGATAGCAGAAGAGCACTTGTGGCCTTTTTTTTTTCATATTATGCTTGATGCCAGGAGCACAGCGTGGCTTTTGTGTGTTCTCTCCGCTTTTCTCCTGCAATTAGCAACTGTAACAGACAGTAGTGGCAACTCTAGCCGGCAAGCGCTATTTATAACAAGAGCAAGATATGTCACACCACAATAGCATCTTTTTAAATCAATAACACATGTTGCCATTTGATTTGACTGTTATTTTTTGCTCAAGCAGGAATATGGTTGCTAGGTGTGAGTTTAGCTCTGCTGTACTGAGCTGTTGTACATTGCAGATGATATTCAATTCTGTTTGAAGATGGTATGTAAGCTGGTGGAGCTGACAGTGCGGATTCCTGCGTGGGTGATTCCCATCCTTCCATCAGTAGCTGGCTTGTCTAGGCCCAGTGAACATGTTAGTCTCAGTTCTATTATTCACACCTTTATCCAGCTTCTGTCTTGGTCAGCACTCCAAACTATGGCTCACATACTACTATAGCTATTATGCTGTAGCTGCCCCAACAGGAAATCAGTGCACTCTGTGTGTTACGCCCACCACTGACTTCAAGGGTTGCTTACTATGTTGTATTATTCGGCTTGATGAGTAGTGAAGGTTTCCCCTGGAGAAAGGGCTCTGCTCTCCCACTGGAGCCGTTTAATCTTTCATTATTGTGATACTTTTTGAGCTGCTACTCCTTTTTCCTCACAAACTTTTCTTTACCTCACAAACAAACAATTAATTCACCTTGTGCTTGTGAGGACCAGGGTGGAAAAAGATTTAAAAAACAAAGCTTCTTGGCCATTTGCAACCAAGACTCGCCCTCTAGCTGTTTTACAGATAATGCCCAGTCTGTCCTTTGTCCTAGTCCTGCTGTCCAGACAGAGAGAAGAGGGTCCCTCCTGGATTCTGCAGAGGCAGCTGGGACAGGCGTGGCAGGACTGGCATGTGTGAAAAGAGTGTTAATCAATTCCTAGACCCATAAGGCAATAGAGGTCAGCAAAATATCCTGCATTTTCCAAATGTTTCCTCACACTCGGACAATGTTAAAGAGCCGAGGTCAGGCCCGCTGCTTTCATCATCGCAGCTTTTTTACCGAAGGCAGGAAAGGCCTTGGCAAAAGGAGCTGGAGAAAATTTTTTAGTTGTGTCAGTGCTGGATTTCTTCCAAGCAGATTTTTTTCCCTGCTTAATCTTCAGTTTAAATCCGCCCTCATCTAGCTTTCCTGGTCCGGCAAAGCCTATGGGTTATGGCAGGGCAGATGATGCCTTGCAATGACCAGCTGTGACCCACAGTATCAACCAGATGAACAGAAAGTCTGTGCGTGTGTGTGTGTGTGTGTGTGTGTGTGTGTGTGTGTGTGCAGAATCTCACATGGGTGTGTGTGTGAGTACAAGAGGGATTTTGTGTGTATCTTTGTGTATTGTGCGGTTGTGTACATGCATATGCAGCCAAGTTTGGTAAAGATTTTAACTGTGAGGCTACTACAGCATTTATGACTCGGGGTGGGAATCAAGACCCAGTTCAATTTAAGAGCCAGTTTCAAATTGCCCAAACCATTGGAATCACATGTCTCTAAGCTTATCAGTTTCTTTTATCAGTGCTGGCATGCTTCTCTGAGAGTTGCGCAGTGCAAAGCAATGAATTCAAACTCATGCGTCTGTGCTGCTGGAAACTTGCAGCAAGTAGTCATAACAGAGATGAAGAAACATTCCAAAGTGTGGCTTCATTTTACAAAAAAGATGGCAACAGAGAAATTATTTTCATATACAACTAATTTGAAACAGCAAATACACTTTGGGGGAAATGCAATGCTGAGTAAATGATGTATTCTATAATGAGGAAATGTTGCTGATTAATGTACCTGGCAAGTCACAAAGATGTTGATACTGAACGTATCAGCCAAATGTTCACTGACAATGTAATTTAGTTGTCTCCTCCAAAATAGGCAATCTAGCAATACAGTATCAGTCACTCATAGTGACGACAGCATTAGGCCTATTTTTTATTACCTTTTTTATTAACAAAGTGTCTACAGGTCCTTAAAAAGTCCTAAAATGTCTTAAATTCAATGTTACAACAATAAGGCCTCAAAAGTCATTAAATAGTCTTAAATTTGAATTTGAATTTGTGAGAGCTTAACTCCTGCAGACATTTTATCTTATTTCATTTATCCATTTTTAATGTCTTTTTTTTTAGAATTAGTGAAGCCTCTCTTTGTAAAAGTTCACATTTCTAATGTTTAGTTTAATGTTCTTTAAAAAAAACTATAATGCTGTTATTTTACTTCATACTTGCACTTTCCTGTTGGCAAAATGTAGATTGACTTAAATCACTCTAATAACCATATTCCTACATAACACCTACCTCTGCACAAGACCACTTATTTGCTACTTACATGTACCTGCAGTGCTTACATGTGATGCTTAAATAAGTAAAACATGATTTGACCAGAAATCTGTCCTAAATTTGGTAAAAAGGTGTCTCGACAGGGTCTTAAAAGCATTGAAATTAAATGTCTGAAACCTGTAGACACCCTGATTAACATCTAACTGAAATCATCTTACCCTAACCTTAACCAAAGTGCTTTTGTCGCCTAAACCTAAGATAGGAGTCTGGAGTGTGGAAGTTCTGGTGTCCAAATCCTGCACTTTGTACGACCCCCCATCCTTCCCAACCACCTCCTACCGAAGCATATACGGTTCATTAGTGGTTCTCAAATGGTGTGCTGCAGTATACTGGTGTGCCGTGATGCAAATCTTGGTGTGCCGTGGGATTTTGTGATAACCACATATTATTATTGCAATATTCAACTGGCCCTATACAAAAAGTTATGAATGAATTTTTAATTGACTGTACTAGTATGTTGTGCACACCCATTTCCTAATAAAGAGGCAAACTCTAGCTGAAAAATGTGATTTGATTTAATTTAATTTAAAAAACCTTCAAGGGGAACCTATTTGTTGCCTTTCAGGCGTGGGAATTTTAAGTGTGTGACACATCACATTATCTTACATTATTTCCCATTTAAATGGATGTGTTATTGGTGCTTTAATGTAATTTTAAAAAGTGTTAAATGAATTCTTGAATAATTTTGTCAGTGATAAGAGTGGTAACACATGCTATAGAGGCTGTTGTGCACCAGCATAAATACAGGTGAGCCTTGAGATTTTGGCTTTTGCTCTTTAGTGTGTACAAAAGGTTTGAAAATCACTGCGGTACATGACTTAAGTGTTTTCTTGCTTTAAAGGTAAGCAAACACTATTATGTTGCCACAACAACATAATTAAGAAACCAGTTTAGTAACATGCAAACGTTATTTCTAGGAGACAGGGTGGAACGAGTGCCACTGCTTTCCAACTGAGCAGCATGTCCCATGACCAGGGTAAATATCCTGTGTTATTATACCATGCACGTCACACAGGCAGGCTGAGCAGATTTTTAAGCAGACTTAAAAAGCCTAAATGAAAATTAATGCTGTACAGATATTCTCTTATTTCATCTACACTGTGTTTAAACTCAGAAATAATAAAACAGTTTTGCTGACGCTGAAAACCTGTGAAGATCTACTTTATTTCTCACAGAAAATTGATCAGGAATCAATAATTGAATCAATATTGAATTGGACCGCTAAGCAGAATCTAATGGGATTGGTATCAATTATAGCATAAGTCCCATCCCAATTCATGATGTTTCAAAGATGGCATATAAGTACTTTCATTAACTTAATATTGGTGTAATTTTCCAGGACTATACTGCAGTCTTCTTTGCTTATGCATTTTAAAGTATGCTTTATATAAATGTCTTGTAGTTGCTCGAACATCTTTTCTGTCTGTCTGACTGTCTGAGCACTAAACTGTAGCTGCTTATACAAAAAAATCCAACCTGATGTTATGAATGTGTTCTCCAACTCTGTGGCAGAGGACAGTCAGTCCAACTGAACCTTAAGCGCACTGTGGTGCTCTTGGAGGAGGCTGTGCTGGATTAACTAGTATATGAGCAGCGGTAGCTAATCCTGCAGGGTTACAGAAACATTTATTATCTAGGCCATAATGGATTCCACGTTTTTCACTGGTTGAGCCTCAATGATGATGATTACAAATGCTTGCTGTACTGTCCTACATCTGCCCTATGTCTATATCTATACGGTGGCCAGCGAGAAGGATTGATGCAATTTTTTTTTATAGTTGTACACAGCTTGCTTATTGTTAAGCTCTATAGTCCCGTACTACTCCAGTTTAGCAGGTCAGCCCCACTGCGATTATTCATCAGCCAGCGTAGATCATCATACCAGTCATATGGGATGATGCATAACTACAGCATCCAAGGTTAGGCGTCATCCCATAACCTTGTTTTCCTGGTGGTGTTGTTATGAATAATCAACTGAGGTACTTCTCTGCTCTTCAGCCCCTCAGCTGTTTCGGTTTCAGCATAACAACGTCTCTCAGTTTAATCACAGTGTAGAGCTCTGCATGGCTGGTATTGTTTTGAGCATGTGTGGCATGTGATACTGAATTAGTGATTCAGAGGATACTGATTAAAAAGTCCCCATGTACTTATATTAAATACAGTAATGATGTTCCTCCATAGCAGCGCTCACAAATTTATCTTTCCAGTTAATGTGCCAGTGTTGTTTTGGATGATTATAACCCCACCATTTCAACAAATTCTCATCCCAGTAGCGGCCCTGCTTGTCAGAAGATGACACTCTAGGTACTCCCTCTGTGCCAGTTATGGACGTTCAGGGACGAAGCTACATGTATTGTGTCTTCTCAAAATAAACATATAGAATAATAATGAAAAATAGGAAAATAATAGAAAATAGTATATAGTTTCTGCTTGTTGTATGCGTACAGTTTTTTTTATTTTTTATTTACAACATAGGTAAAATTCTGCATTTTTACGTTTACTACCTTAGGCCTAAGCAACAAAAGCACATGGTTAGGTTAAGAAAAAAAAGTATTTAATATGGCAAATGTCACGTGACACACCTCACTAGTGTACAGTAGTATGCTACACATACTCGCACATTACATTGTAATTAAAATAATTTAACTGACTTTTGGTTTCACATGGGACACAAACAGCAGGTTTCCAGGTGAAAGTCCAGAGTTGACCCATCCACCTCATCTTCCACCCACCTTGAGCTTAATCTTTCGCTCTTTAAACTACGCAGCATCAGAGACTGCAGCCACACTGTGCGTCTCATACTGACACTAGTGTTGCCTCTGTGCGTCGGTATCTGATGCCGAGGGCCACTGACCAAACATCGGTATTTTACCAGTTGGGAGTGAGACCAGGCTGGCCATTTTCTTCTGACATAATTTATTTGGCAATTTAATTGGGTTGAAATGTTACGATGTGACATACATAAAGCCTTTACCATCGTAATTTTATATCAGTATATATGTTGTGATACTTTCCGCAAAATAAATGTAGAAACAGTTTAGGGACTGTATGAAAATAATCAGGTGGGAGAGGGGATTTTAATTTTTCTTTTGGCTGAAAGATAAAGTAATCTGAGGTTCTGGGAGAGCACCTCTTTTCTCACAGTCTGCATTTAATTTTTGTATCAGCCAATGTACAAAAGCCCTCAGAGCACCCGCCAACAAGCACACAGACATGTGCATCGTCCGCATGAGTTCAGTTCAGTTCAGCAGTGAGAGCTCTGCAATTAAGTTCAGCATGAACAATCAACATCTTTTAATGTGTGTGTGTGCGTGAGTGATTAAGGTGAGAATCCGCCCATGTTTCTCAAACTGTACAGCAAGTTTAATTTCGGTTAACATGCCTGCATTTGTGTATTTTAGGGTTTGCTTTCTTAATGAAGTGCTGCATCAGGAGATGTGGTGGCTTAGATGATCGCTCATTTAGGTTACGTTAATTAGCTCTCTTAATAACTTCTCTGAGTACCACTTGTAATCTTATTGTGAGTGGAGAGTTGTTTATTAGACTTGTTTAAAGGAGGAAGTGTAGATGGAATGGTTTAAAGATTGTGAATGTGTATTTTGTAGATTAAAGATATTTTTCCTTTGTTAATTTTCAGAACCACACACTTAGTGTCAGTGTTGTAAACTTCCTGCATTTGGAGATTTAAGTATCCTCTCAAACCCTACTTTCTGGCTGGAATCATTCACTCCATAGTCCCCATCCTCACAGCTATCCTTTGCAATATAGTTAATAGTTACACAAATACCTAAAGTTACATAAAAACGCAACACCGAAAAGATTAACTTCACTTGCTCCATGGTTCATAAAGGTGCACTTTACCAAACTCAGTTTTGTCTCTGTATCAGAGTTTTATTAATGTGTATGTTAGAAGTCTCATTAAAGGTCCAGTGTGAAGGATTTAGTGGCATCTAGTGGTGAGGTTGCAGATTGCAGCCGACTGAAACTTCTCCTGTGTGCCAAGCATATACTGTAGGAGAACTATGGTGGCTGTAGTGAAAACGATAATGGCCCTATCTAATGCAGACTCTGTGGAAGAGGACCCGTTTCTTATGTAGATATAGACAGCTCATTCTAATGTAACAGAAACACAACAAATTCTTATTTTCAGGTGATTATACACCAATGAAAACATAGTTATGGATATTATATGCCATTTCTGCCAATAAATAAATCCTACACAGTGGACCTTTAAGACATGAAAGGTAGGGTGTTCTAGTTTATTAAAGTCAGGAGCAAAGAAAACATCAATAACCTGCCATGTTTTTTTTTTTTTTTTTTTTTAGAAAGTGAAAATGGATTGTACGTCATTCATATGTTGCGCTGGACAAATGCATCTGCCAAATGGAAATATGGTTCAGCCTCTCTCACCACTCCAATAATTTTCTTACAGTCCTTTTTTTATAAAATAACCAGATGGTAATGTCTGTTTTGTTCTAATCCAGTGAACTGGATAAGTGACAAATCACTAAACTTTATCACTTTGATTCAAAAACCCACTGTTGCCATAAAACTGTTCTTTTCAGTGATTTGCAACATTAGCCACAACAGCCTGATACATCCTGAGACATTAAACGGATAACAGCCCCTCATAAACGGTATGGAAACATTTATATCATCACAGAATATATTTTCTTATCGCCCATCTCTCAGTCCTGTAATGAAAATTCTGCAGTTACAGTTTAACAACACCGAACAGCGCTTCCTGAGGTTTGTGAGTATCGCTCGGCACACTCCACCTCCATACATGTTGCTTTTTAAAAATCCTTTCTTTTTCCATTTTGTTCAGCGAGAGAAATGCAACATAACCGCAGACTGCTGAGCTGAGCAACACCAGCCATAACACCGGTAACCCTGGACACTCGTCTTCCTCAAGCAATTTCTCCTCATTGATGTAATGGATGTGTCCCTGAACAGGCTTTTTTTTTTTTGTGCGTTTCCTCGGGGCAGGCTGCTGTTGTGCTCTTAACGGCAGCACACAGACAGCTTCCAGAGGCTATGGATCACAGCAGCCTTGGAGCAGCCTTTCAGGCCTAATGTTCTGTGAGCACTGGGAGTATTGATTCACTGTGTCACGTATGATTATAAACACAGATTAATAGACAGTAAGTTTTCAGCTCCAGGCGAAGAAAAATATTGGAGGGATGACATTTTGCTGCAGTGTTTTGGCTGCATGTTTGGGTTGTATAATAGAGTTGTGACAGCTCGACCTTTGATATACAGCATATAGTCGCACTTTCAGTGTGTCCCAGAGGAGAAATCTATCTGTTGCTTTTCTTATGGTGTAAAGAGCGTGCTGAATACTAAGTCAACTTTCCCCCAAAGTATTTCACCGCTGTTGTTAAATAATTATTTGACACGTTTACAGCCTGTGTTTATGGAGGCTTCAATTTGTCATTTCTGTTTTACACAATATTTTGATTTCATATCTCGCTCCATCAGAAAGGAACTTTGTTTCTAATTCATTGTTGCCATCTGTGTCAAAGGCTGCTAATGATACCTACCAGTGGAGATGCATTGTGCTGTGGGAGTGCCTTGTCAGCGTTGTGTTCGCTGGGATTTGGATGAGCTCCATGTGTCTTTGCCTGATAATACCAGAAGCGACCTGTAAGCGTCAGGGTCAGGGATGAGCAATCTCCCTTGTGAAATATTCAAGCACTAAATATCTCAAGCGAACTCAATCCCATTGTCTTATGTAACCAGGCGAGGTTTCCTGGCTCCGTCTTGTGCCAAAGGTTAGAAACCCAAAAGGCATCACATCATTTAGCTTTGTTAATGTATTCACTGTTGCAGCTGCTGTGAAATTCCATTTAGATAGTGTTTCAAATTCTTCTCACATTATGTCGTGCCAATTTAAATGGAGGAAAAAATAGGACTTTGAACACCATGCTTATTGTCATGCCAATGGGGAATAATTACTGTGTACCACAGAAAATGGTTAAACTCTTCGGGGCTTTAAATTTTAGGATTAAAACAAGTCATTTTCCAATAAAACATCTCAACTCTTTTTTTGTCCCAACGTTACTTAAAAGGACTTTTCAACCCAAAATCCAAGATTTTTTTCTTTTAGTTTCTTTTCTTTTCTTTTTTGTTTTTTCTCTTAGTGCTTTTTATCAGTCTAGATTGTTTTGGTGTGAGTTGCCAAGTGTAGGAGATATCTGCTGTAGAAACGTCTGCTTTCTCTCCAATATAATGGAACTAGATGGCACTCGGCTCGTGGTGCTCAAAGTGCCAAAAAATACACTTGAAAGACTCAACATCAATCTCTCTCTCTCCAAAAATCATGACCCAGTTACTCAAGATAATCCACAGACCTTTGTTTGTGAGCTTTTTCATGTTGGAACTATTTTCTTTCTACCAAATTACACCCACCAAAAATATCACAGTGCAGAAGGAAGCATGCATCTGCTGCTACCTTACCTAGCGCTACCGAGCTAGCTAACATTACAGCTCAACCGAGGAGGACGCCATTAATGTTTACATCTTGCGCTATTATGAGCACAAGCCTCTTGTACATGAGTAGATGCACACTTCCTTCTGAGTGGTGATACAGTTGGCAGGTGTAGTTCAGACAACAGAAAGGAGTTCCTACAAGAAACTGCTCACAACAAAATGCACCTGCACTTGTTCGGTGGGTTCGGTAGTCATCCGATCACTCAAAGCGCTTTTTTACACTTCTAGTCACATTCACACACACATTCATACACTGGTGGCCGAGGCTGCCATATAGGATGACACACTCACACACCAATGGAACAGCCATTGGGAGCAATTTGGGGTTTTGTATCTTGCTCAAGGATACTTCAACATGCAGGCTGGAGGAGCCAGGGATTGAACTGCTGATCTTCCAACTGGTGGACGATTCGCTCTACCAAATCCGCCCCAAGGTCTGTGGATTATCTTGAGTAATCAGGTCATGATTTCTGAAAAGAGACATTGATGTTGAGTCTTTCAAGTGTATTTTTTGATATCTCCAACACTCTGCAACTCACACCAAAACAATCCAGGTTGATAAATAGCACTATAGGTAAGAAGAAAAATATGTATTCTTGAATTTGGGGTGAACTGTCTCTAAGCTTTTCACCACTGCTTTTCTTCTAATGCTTCCTTTTTCCATATATCTCTTTTAAGTACACAAAATAAGCAATTAACAAAAAAAATACTCCTCAGTATCTGTTGCCGAGGCCATAAATTGCTGTATTTTAGTGTGCAAAACAACTCCCAGTCATCACTAGCTCCCCTCCCCAAACCTTTTAGTAGTAGAGAATATGTGGAAATAATAAACACTACAGTGACCTTTTGTTCTGCAAAGACTGCTCTGATAGTCAATCACCTCTCAGAGCTAGCCTGCTCTCTTACACACACACAGACACACACACACAGACACACACGGCCTGGTAATTACAGCATGTATCCAGCTATTCTAAATTGTTTTAAGTGGTACCCATACATGTTTGTCTCTCAGGATGATACACCACATACGGCCGCGTTATTGCACTCAGCAGGGCTGTGTGTTTCAGGGTGTTGTGAATCCACAGTAACATGGTGATGTTTCCCTCCTTTCCGGTGCGATGACTGATACAGGAATGAATGTGTCTGCTGCCTGCATGACGGACTGAATGCCAGTGTAATTAAAGGTTGGCTAAGGGTGGGCAGTGATGAGCTGTCTGCACACCAATGATAGTTGCCTCCTATTTATGCTTGAATACCCAGTCCGACTCCCACGGAGTGTTTGTCTCCTCTTCCCATCATGTCCCATACATGTCATATGCATCCCTCAGCTGAGTGCTGCCAGGAAGGGAAGTTGTCTCAGATGTTTGGATAGCCTTTTTGACTTCCTGCCACACCCGTGGGTGTTTCTGCAGTCACACACTCTTAGCATATTCTCATTAATAACTGGGTGTTTTCCCTTGTGATGCTGTCAGGGCTGTATATTCCCTTGTTGCCTGTAATAAAGTCTCATTAATTTTTAAAAAGATTACAAGAGCACTTTTTAGTCAAACTGAAATGATAATGAAAATGCATATTTTTGCTACAGCGATATAGATCTGCTTTGTAAATGAGATATCTTGTTTTCTCCTCCGAGGAAAATAACACAATAACCAAAAGGGAGACATTTACATTTAATATTTTTAGTCGTACTAAGGTTCCCCTATCTTGGCATTCACCAGTGGGTGTGTCACCGGGAATCCATCTCTGCAGCTGAAGAACTTATTTGCATAAAGTCAATCAAAATGTGTTTTGTTTTTTATCGTATTTGCATCACGTAGTGTTGTCGCTGTCCTCACAGCAGCATAACTGTGACGCTGATGGATCGCTGGCTCACAAGCTAAGAGAAGCCTGACTGTGACTCTTGTTGCACAGAAACATTTGTATCTGCCTACTTGCTTTATGTCAGCAATTTTGGTATATAATAATCTGTTAATGACCACATCACACCTCCACACGGATACATAGCATGCGCGTGGTATCTTTATTAAACTGAATTAGCGATGACTCACCTTCATGCATGAATCATACATCAATAATAACCTGATTTACACATGATGCATTGCAAAAATGGCATATTGGCAACATTTCAGAAACCCCCAAAATTTAACTAATCATGGTTTCAGGGGAGCTCTTACTTTTGCTTCAATCAAGTGTCCCTGTAAGCTTGCACTCACAATACCAGGACCTCCACTACGCAGAATTCAGCCATTATTACTTTTATTAAATACACCTGTGCTCCTCCTATTATGACAAATCATCTGTTGTAGAAAGGTCTGTGAAACTAGGTTTTTATTTTTGGTGGAGTTATCCATCAGATAACATGGACAAGATAATACAAATATAGAAATACAAAGTGAGCTTCCTTATTTCCAAGGTAGTCCATTTTGATAGATATTCCCATCCGACAGAAGGAGACACATCAATTTAAAACACATTTATTTCACGGGTCGCTCATCCCGAGAGAGTGGCTCACAATATCAGACCAACAGCTCAACTGTCAGTCAACACGCGTAACAGCTTGCACCTCGAGAGGCCTCACTTATGGCACATTTCAGGACATATCAGCAAAAATATGTTTTTCTTTCCTTCAAAAATGTAAAATTGAAAAAAAATAAAATAAAATAAAAAATATATATCAATTTGGCATGACTTTTGGGTGCAAACGTGGTTTGTTTTCTCATTTCAGTTGACTTTAATAGCCATTACTATGTAACATGAACATGTTAGACAACAGGCGGCAGGGTGTTGCAGTGGTTAGCGCTGTCGCCTTACAGCAAGAGGGTTACAGGCTTGACCCCACCAATTGGCAGCGTGGGTTGTCTGCGGGTTCTCTAGCTTCCTCCCACAGTTCAAAGACATGCAGGTTAGGCGACTTTCAATTACCCGAACATGTAGGTATGAATGTTAGCGTGAATGGTTGTCTGTCACTTCTGTGATAGTCTGGTGATCTCTCCAGTATGTACCCTGCCTCTCGCCTAATGTCAGCTGGGATTGGCTCCAGCTCCCTGTGACCCTGAGAAGGATACACAGTTAGAGATAATGGATGGATACCAGACAACAGGCCCAATGAAAATTTGCCATCTTCCGGACGGATAATTTCATAGAGAGATAAAGATGAGATTTTAAATAACTGTAAAAGATGTCTGCGATTGATACTGGCTGGTCACAGTCATTAGCCTGTTGTGTGTCCTCCTGCATGTTCTGCCTGGTTTTGTCAGTAAGGTTGCAGACAGACATGCACAGCTTGGCCTAATCATTGCCATGACCTTTAACCTCTCACAGCAGAGGGTCAACCAGCCACAAAAGACGAGGCAGATATACTGCCCTGTCCTTTAGTTACATATTTCTCTAGAGCACATTCATGTGCTTTACAGCACTGACACAGACACAATGACTGTTTTCCCCTTGAAATACAATGGACCATAGCTAATCAAACCCCTCTTGGAAAAAAGAGGTCGTTTAAACCAGTGAAAAGTTCAGATGACTGAAGTATGGTGAAGTAGCAGAGTGAAGCTTGTTCGTTATTTAAGCACATATGATTATTATGAACATTATTCATTCTTCTCATTTGACAGGCTGCTCATTTAAGAGCGATGACATTTTTAAACAATGGCTCTTCAAACCAGGCTGTATGTTACAGCTGTGAATTTATGTATTGACGTCTTTTTTTCTAGGTGAACAAAGCGGCAGCACCTTCAACTAAGTGCAGGAATAGATTGTCTGTGAGTCTGTCAGACTGCCAGCAGCTTCGCCTCTTTCTCTCATTATTGTCGGTGCTAAGTAAAGCAGCCTTCGAGCCGCCGAGCATGAGCCTGCCCGCTGTCCAATCTCCATATTAAAGACAGAGGAAAAGGTCAGCTTAACAACACCTAAACAGTTATCGACAGGTCAGGAGGACGGAGGAGGGGAGAAGGGAGGGGAAGGTCAGCGATCTAGATAAATACCATACGGTCATGAAATTGAAACTGTCAAAATATGCAGATGAGGAGGGAAGCTGAGATCATTGTTGAGGAAGAGTGGTTGTGCAGATGGTACAGCTCATAAGGCACCTGAGGGTAGAAAGCAATTGCTGTACTAATGGTTATACTAGGAAACACGTTTCATTTAAACACTGCATTTGCACGTATACAGGAGGCGCCTTTGTCTGGCATGAAATCCAACATTTATAGTGTTAGAGGGATTTATGAGATCAGCAGAATTACTTTCAGTTTGACGATTTCAGATCAATAGCAGCATCTAAAGCCCTCCTCAAGAGGAAATCATTTCCACTGTAATGCTATGGTATGTGCTCTACAAAAGCTTTTTTATGCCACCGCAAGGATCTTGCTGCCTCCAATATACAGTGTAATTTTTGTAGCATTTCATGCTTTACATGTGGAGGTGAAACATTTAGAAAAAGAAGAAGGTGAAGGGAAAAGCAGTGGTCAGAGAGACCTTGGTGATTTTAAATTAGATTGCTTCCTCACTCAGTTTCTCCTCTCGAACTCTTCCAAGAAATTATCAAGTGAGAGGAAAGAAAATGTCGGGCTCTCGGGCATCCTTGATCAGTGTCACTAGCTGAATATATGGAGCACAAAAAAAGGTCAGTGAGGTATAGTGGAATCACATAAATATATGGAGAGAAGAGACGAAGAAATGGAAACGTGGGAAAGATTAAAGGAATTGATCTAAAATAAGGCGAAAAGGAATAAAAAGTCAGCCAAGCATTGCAAAATAATGAAACATACATGCGTCATTACTAATACAGTGTGTGCTTCATTATTGCTTTGAAATGGCGATGACAACTGCGGTGATTTGTAGCACAGATTCGTATTTGCAATGTGTCTGAGAGCTCAGGAGTGCGTGCCGAATTGACATCATGTCAGAATGAATCATCTGATTTAACAGGCCTGCTAAAGCTACACGGTTGCGCACACACACACACACACACACACACACACACACACACACACACACACACACCCAGTGTTAGTATCAGCTCAACATATTATAACAGCCTGGATGTGTGAATATGAATAAGAAGTTTGGATGAGAGAACAGGCATTTGGCTCATGTGATATCTTGAATTTACATTAATTGTTAATTTCCTTCCCCCCCTGCAGATCCATCAGTGCATCACAGACAGAAGACAGTGGTGACAGACATGTGCTACCCGACAGAGATATCCAGCCTGATGGACTTTGGCACCCCGGACTGCTCACTAGGCAAAGGTACGGTGTTGCTCGAAAAATACAAGGTGTTGCCTTGGTGACAGCAGGAAGTGTGCAGGGAGATTCATCCTGGCAGTTAAAAGACACAGAGCTGTCAGCTTGACTGGGAGGTTAACACTGGAGCAAAGGCCTGCGCGGGCTAAGAGTGTGAGAACAATCAGATAACAGCTCTTGGTACCTGGCCACGAGGGCCTTCACCACACGCTTTGATTTATCGCAGCTAAATAACATGTTTTGTCACCTGATGCGTAGCGCAGAGGCACAAGACTGTGTGAGACATGATTGACTTCTTGCCAGGGAAAAGCGTTTTACTTTGCAAATTGCTTTAATCTGAATGGGGCTTTATTGAAGTTTATCGCTCCAGAGTTGTATTGTAATGTGCAATTATTGCATCGCAGCAAGGCCACTTATTTTCTCCAATCACTGTCATCAGCTTGACAAATAAAATGTTTTATAGAGAAGCCTGTGTGGCTCGGGATAATAGTCTCTCTCAGCCTCTTGTGCGCGGTAATCAAACTGACCAGCCTGTAATAACATGCACCACAAAAGATATTGATCATAAAGTCTACTGATTGAATCTGTATTGTTGTCCATCTTTTTCTCGTCATAAAGACTACTATTATTCCCCATTGTTCTCACACTGATGCCAACCCGGGAGTCTGCAGTGTAATTCCCGTAATAATTGTAATTCCACTCTTTTCAGCCCATCTAGCTCCTTAAAGCTAGCACAGCCCGCTCGGCGGCTATTAGACGAGCCTCATGTCATTTCCATCAACAATTGGCAGCGACAGGTGACCTCACTCGTTCCCCTTCTTCCCACCGTGCCCATCACTGCTTTCAGCCTCCCTCCTCCTCTATTTTTTCACCTCTTCTTCTTTCTCAAGGCTAGCTAATATCTTAATGCCGCTCCGTCCCGGCTCTCTATCAACACTCCCCAGCACTGATAATGCAGACTGACAGGTCAACCGCGTGCAGCTGAGAGAAGCGAGAGCAATACAGTGGAGGGTAAAAAAAAAAAAAAGGCCTTTAAGGATTTCTTCTGGCTTTAATGTGAGCAAAGTAAATGAATGACATAGTGATACAGGGAGTTAAGCCAAAGAATAAGGACACTGAGGAGTGGAAAATTTCAGACTGAAGAAGTGTCAGGATAAAAGCAACACCATGAATACGATTCAGTGTAGCTGAGAGGCAGGCTACAGCATGACCTTGGAATTATGAATTGTTACATTTGGTCAAGATTTTCTTATTCATGTAAATGCTGCAGCTCTTCAGACAAGTTAAAAGCAGCTGGAGTCAGACAGGTTCAAATTTTAATCCAAGTGGGTATAATCAGTGCATGCATAAGTTCTAATAATGGGAGATATTAATGCAACACTGCAGCTATTGCCAACGCTGAAAAACATGCACTTGGAATGTACCTTCTAATGAGGCATTAAGTGTCTCTTCTATAGGAGGGTTATCGCTTCAATCTTTTGTCTCAGCTCTGATCAGTCAGAGAGAAATGAGCCTGGCAGTAATCCTTGAGGTGTCAGCGCGTGATTGACAGATCCATTGCCTCTTGTGACAAGTATCTGGTTAGACACATCTGATCTGTGGAGGTAGCCGAAACACTGAGTGTCAGCCTCTGACAGGCGGGACAAATGGCACGCTTGCTCTGAACCGTTGTCACGTCTCGAAGTGCAAAAGGTTAAATTCGTCTTTCTTTTGCACACAAACTCATACACATTATGCCCACGCTCGTGCTTTAGTATGCCAGTTATGGCACTCAAGTGCTCATAAACCAAAAATTCCATTATAAGTTTATATCCAGCTGGGCTCTGCAGGCAGAATTAATTCAGCTGCAGCCCTATCTGTTTTCCTCATACCACCTGTACCTGCCTGAGGGTTTCAGGCCTAAAGAGCCCTGTCAGGCAAACCGGACCAGCCTTAACCTTATTTACTCCGTCCGTATACATCTGAGTTCCCATCTCACATGTCACAGACTGTCCTTACTCAGACAGGCGGAGGAGACGTCCCTGGAGGGTTAAAGATAACATGGGAGAGCTCTTATTAATAATCCAATCTAAGTGTGCAGAGCTAAAGCAGTTTGGTTAGAAGCATGAACTTCCTATCACTTCAGCGCTGTCATGATCCATTTTTCCAGGCGTTTCTATCGAAGTTGACACTTGCAGCATTTTTATTCAGAGTTTACATCCCTGCCTCCTTTGGCCAAAACACACATTCACATTCGGGAAGTGAGTAATGTAAACTCATGTAGGCTACAAAGGCAGTGTGGGCTCAGAGGGAGTACTTTCATACAGACGGGCTGATTGTTCTCTGTTCCTTCGTGTAATTGCACACGCTGTCCTCTGCTAGCTCTCGGCCATCAGGTGGAGTGAGAGCTCCACTGACTCACCTTGTTCATTACCTGAGGCCTGAGGTGCAGCTTGTATTCCCCTCCCCCCTCCTCCTCCTCCTCCTCCTCCTCCTCCTCCTCCTCTACCACCTCCTCCTCATTGGTACATTTGGGAGGGAGAGATGAAAAGCAGGAGTGGGCGTGGGGTGAAAGTTGTCCTTGCTGCCACAGGGCGTGTCACTGAACAGGTACATAGAAAGTGGGAGAGAGAAAGAGAGGCACACACAGAGGAAAGACAAGGAGCAGGAAATGTAGCTGAGTGTCTCAGGGGACGACTTCCTAGTAACCTGTCTGGGTGGAGCCTCAGCAGGCTGGGCTGGGAGCGGCCGGCAGTGGTGGTGCATTGTGTGTGCTGGTTTGAATGGTGTGCACACTGGTCTGTACGTATACGTGTGTGTGTGTGTGTGTGTTTCCTTTTTTTTTTTTTTTCACCTGCTATGAGAGCTCACACCACAGGTGACAGTGGAGCCGTGTGGAGCCTGTGCCGAGGAGGACATGAGGTCCGAGAAGGAGGAGGGGAAGGCCGGTGAGTGACAGATAGGAGAGGAGATAAAGGGGGAGGAAAGGTGTTGTTTTGGAGGAGAAGTGTAGGCCATAAAAGCAGCTTGTATGAGCAGGCTCAAGTTCACGTGTTTGTACGGTGTGTGTGAAACTGCCTGCACTGATTGTATGAGAGGAATTTGAGTGTCATGAGAAATATGTGTCATACAAAGTCCTTCTGCTCAAGTACTGCACTCAAGTATAATTTAAAGGTACTCATGCCTTACATTTTATGCTACATGACATGCCACACATGCCACAGTGCAGAGGGAAATCTTTAGACTAGAAAACATATGATCACTTATGAACTATAATACAGTGTTATAGAATAATCTACCAGTCTAACAGTATGTAACAGTGTGCCACTAACAATTACATTTATTATTGATTAATCTACCTTAGGGGTTTAGGAAAACATCAACACACTTGATGATGATTACATAATGTTTTGTCATACTGTATCAGACCCCCAAACACTGTAGCAATTACAAAAACTGTATTTTGCATTTTGCATTTTTTGTTTACCAAAAGAATCCTACAAGCACTTTTTTATAGGCTACTGATGTAGGCAAATGTCACTGCCTTTGTTCAGATTGCACAAGCAGTGATGCTGGATGTTTCAGGCATTGTGATATATTTTTGCTTATTTATTAGTTTATCCGTCAAATCCAATGTGAAAAACATTGTAACAGGTTACAGATGTGTTGCATACAGGTTTTCCTGCCACTACTAAATAGGGATATTCTTATACATGTGCTATGATTATATAAAAAAATTAACAAAGTGTACAATCATGTTACACAAATACAAATGCAGATACCAATGATCTGATTGCATAAAAAGTGAACATCATCTTTTTATGCATGTGGTTGTGTGTTCTTATTCTATGACAGTTTTGCTAAAATTTGATTTTAAGAAACTGCAACATATCTCCTTGCTTACTGTATCACAATATATCGCAATGTATCGTAACACATATTATATCTCAATATTCTTGCCAAAACACAGCCCTAATCCACCTGTTATTTTCTTGATTTATAAAATAAATTTTTGGTTTATAACATGTCAGCAAATAAGGAAAAATGCCCCACTTCCCAGAGCTTATATTAATTTAAATACATTTTATTTAATTTAAATTATTTATTTAACCATTATTTAACCAGGAATTCCCATTGAGATTGAAAATCTCTTTTACAAGAGAGACCTGGCCTAAGTAGCAGCCTATCAAAACACATTTAAAATGCAACAAATACAACATATAAAACAAACATTCCACAATAAAACAACAACTGTTCAAACAAACCGGCCTCTCAAGAAAAACAAGCGCATGTCTCTGTCACCACATTCGTTATGATGCAATTAAATTCATTGATGGATATTAGTGTTTATAATTTTAGATCTTTTATGGAAAACATATGGAGATTGCTGCATGACCAAGGTGCAGAGTAGGAAAATGCAGTTTTGCCTAGAAAACCCAAAAAGGGCTCTAAACTGTCTTTTTTCTGAGACAAACAGCCGCAAAATATATTTAATGTACTCTCGTAGAAGAGTGAGAAAACAAGAAATGATTCACATTTGGGAAGCTGGAACCAGCCATTTCGCTCGAAAAGTCACAAAATATTGATTTCTGGTATGAAAATAGCTGCTAATTAGGTTTCTGGCAGTCAGCTAATCAGTTAATTAACAAATCATTTTGGCTCTAATGTTAACTAGTCAAAATTAGCTCAATCACAACAGGCTGCAGGAGTAAACGCTGCTTACAGCATGTGATGCATTTTTAATAATAACATTATTAATCGAACAATATGTCCTAATTTATGTATCATATAACAATATGACATCCAGAAAATGTTCCATTCTACGTAATAATAGTATTTTTATATTTTATATTTTAAATATATGTTTCTGAAAATGCTATCAAACTGTGGTTCTGTATTTTGGGGAAAAAACACCAAACTTTTATGCATTATTTTTTACAAAATGTTATCATTGCTTATGTAAATATAATCTGAGCTCTCCCTCCACCACAGTGCATATGTTTACAGCAATAAACACTGTGGGTTATTTTACGTGATTTATTTTTGCACCTCGACTCTTTGGCATTCAACCTTTAAGTGCTGATTTATTTAAATCTATTCCATAACCGAGACTTATTTATTGTTTTCCTTATGATAAGAGCTAAATGCTGACCTAGATATGAGATGTTCATATGGATAATATGGTAATCTGTTAATCTTCTATAATCATTGCACATGAACGGAGTGGTATTTGGTGAGGTGCTGCGCAGTATTACAGACTTCAGTAGCCCAGCAGACATACTAAAGCTCGTATAATCTGAGAGAAAATAGCACTGAGGGACAATAATATCTGCATTGGCTCTTATGTTTGAGTGAATGTAGGAACCAGATATTATCCAGGATGTGAAGATACACTATGGTTGATTCAGGCTGTTCAGAGAAGCTGGCCTATTTGAGGTCTATTGAATCTCATGGGGAGTCTTCTGTTACAGTTAGTCATCTTTATTTTTTGCCTGGATGTCACACAGGTTTGTGTGTGTGTGTGTGTGTGTGTGTGTGTGTGTCTACACGTTCATATGCACTCGTGTGTCGTGGTGGTTTATGAATGAATAGAGATGAGTTTGGTTCCACTGGGGTTTGCGTGACTCCTACTGCGGCTGATGTACTCTGCACCCTGAGGTCACCACTCCAAACTGCAGAAGATAATGAGTTTGACCGATTGCTCTGCAGCAGACAGATGGTACCATCACTATAAGCTTCACTCTCACAGCTTCGTTGTGAAGTCCTTCACCACAACTATAAGAGACAACATGTGGCACATCTCCATATAGAGCATCATTTTGTTGTTTTGTCTTTTAGTATAATTTCTCTTCAGTCTCTGTGTGAGCTGCAGCTACCCCAAGCTAATCAAGGACCATTATTACTTTCCTCATCTGCACAAGTGTTATACTGAATATTAATGAGAACAGAACAGGTATTTGTTGCCATGTTTTGCACGATTCAGATTCCTCAGCAAAGCTTTTAAAGTTTTATACATCAGATTCAGTGGCAGCTCCAGTGCCTCGTGCCGCTTGTGGAATTATTCTGCCATGCCCCGGGACATGAGGGAGGTCGTGTATTAAATCATGCAGATTTCCAGTTCTCCGCAGACCAGATCCTGCTGTTTTTGACAGATGCTGAGTCCCCATCACAGATTCAACAGGGACGATAGGGCCTGAGGCACTTTGGTCTCAGTGGTTTATATGAGATGGTTGACATCATGGTCCCCACCCCCTTACCGGTTACTCTGGTCATCCAGTGAGACATAGATACTCAAACCTAAGATGCTCTATTGTAACCGTATGGAATGGTTTACACTTACTGTATCATGAGTGGGCGTGGTCATCTCTTCCCCACATCCCCCGCCTCCACCCACTTCGTTTTTAAGTGTTGTAAACGGCTTGTGAATGGATGAAAGCAGATTCAAAACAATACAACACTAGATACAGCACACAGTGCAATATTTGCTCCTTATTTTGCCACTTGTTTAATCTGCAAGCTGAATATCTAAAAGAGAAAGAGATCCAGTGCCAGACCTAGCACATTTGGCACCCTATACAAGCTTCCTGGCACCCTCCACTCCCCCAATTTTTATCTTCCTCTTCTCCTTATAATGAATATCAACACAAATAAACAACTTAGTCAACAAACAATAATAATAAATAACAGAAGATAAGAGAATACAGCATGTGCAAATACAACCCACTCCACCATTTCTGTAATGCTGAGGGGTTTTTTTTCTTTAATGGAGGCGGGGTGGGGTGGAGGGGAAATTTTGGCACCCTCTCTCCGGTTGGCACCCTAGGCAACTGCATATGTCCCCTATAGGAGGATCCGCTACGGAAAAGATTGCATCAGTTGTTGCCAGATCTTGTGCGAGTGTGTTTCTGTGACAGAGACAGGGCTCAGGCAAAGTTAATTTTCAGCTGATTTGTTCGTCTGGAAAATGGCATTTTAGTGTCAGAATGTTTGGAGGATATGTGGCTTGTGAAAACTGGGTGCATTATTTACTTCAGTGACTCTGGGAGGAAAGACTCAGTTATAATATGTGGTCACGTTCACCACTCCTATTGGAATGAATGGACTCAGGACTGCTGCAGGTCTCCTAAAGGAGCAGGGCTGTGGTGAAACCCAGATGCAGATACAGGGAGTGACTCTAAAGTGAGCCTTTCTCTTTCTGGACCCTCTCCGTTACAGGTGTTTGCCCTTATGGATCAACACACTTAAAGCGCTTGCTTCCACTAAGGCTATGAGGGCTCAGGACTGGCCTGCTGTAAAATCACCAAGAGTTTGAGGGCTCTTCTGTCGAATTTTCGAGCCAGTTATTCACACTCATGGTAACTTCCAAATATGTTGATTTGGTCAAACAGTGCTATTGTGCTAATTGAAGGAGAAGTCCGGTATTTTGCACTTTGAGCCCCATTTCTGGGTTGTTTATGTTGAAATAGAGTGGTTAAGACTAAAATAGTGACGGCTGCTCATTTTTGGAAAATTTGGCTTTCCCCTGCCTGGCTTTACACTGCTGCCTATGGCCATGTGTAAATCTGTCCTAAAATCACCCTAAATGTTAGTTTTCAAAGCCATGAAACTCACCGAGTGGTCAGTGGTGTTTGTTGATGTTCTGACATAAAAATCGTTGCAAACTTTTTTTTTTTTTTCATCCGTGTTTTCGCTACTCATCTTGATTGTGGAACTAAAGTTTGTAAACTTCCACTTGATCATTCGTTTGACCCTGAGGCATTATACACTCCAGCCCACTTGATGGCGATAATGCTCCTTTACATGGGTGTCACCAACCGGCAGGAAACCATTGCAGTGTAATGGGACACAGAGAAGAAGCAGAAGCAAATCCATTGTGCAGTTGTTTAAACTTATTACAAAACACTTTCGTTCGTTCTCGTTCTTCCTCCAGGAGAGCACACAGCACTGTCGAGGTGACACTTTAGCTGATCTAAAAGACTACAATGACTACAACCTTGTCGTAAAAAAAACCTTTACTTTTCCGGTGGCAGATTACTACCAACAGACCATGAGGCTTCTATAGAAAACCAATGGGGTAGACAAAATGTCAAATAAATCATCACAGAAACCACAGCTTGCTACGATTTTTATGTCAGAACATCAACGAACACCACTGACCACTCCTGACCACTCATGAGTTTCATGGCTTTGAAAACGAATGTTTAAGGTGGCTTTAGGACAGATTCACACATGGCCATATGCAGCAGTGTAAAGCCAGGCAGGGGAGAGCTGAATTCTCTGAAAATGCGCAGTCGTCACTAGGGATGGGTCACGATTTTCGAATTTCGAATAGTCGTTTTATTTTTGAAAAATCGATTTTTTAATGCAACTATTACTATTCGCCGTCTTATTTCCCCCCTTTATTTGACATGCAATTCAGCTCCTAACCGCACAAGGGCAGTATAGGATTGCTACAGCAGTGTGAAATGGGCTACCAGCTAGTTTGATGCTCTTCTACAAACAGGAGAAACATGCAGAGACTACTACAGTCATCAAAAAGTTCCGTGTGGAACAACTTCGACAAAATAAATGAAAATGAGGTGCAGTGCAAACTCTGTGAGGCAAAGCTTGCGTATCACAAGTCTACAACAAGAATGCACAGTCATTTGAGAGCGAGGCACGCAGGAGGCGGCGAGGGACCGTAACGCCAGGGCCACACCGCCCGCGGAAGCGCTGCAAATAGCCTCAAAGTGCCGAGAAGCGAGGCCAGTTTCCTTTCGGCACCCATGTTATCCGATTGTGTCATCCACACCAGCGGCGCGCAGCTCCGTGGCTGGCTCGCGCCCTGCAATGATCGTTTCGGTGTCTGGTCTGTTTTCTGCGCGAGCAGCGAGCAGCGAGCCGTGAGCGAATGTGTCAAGCCGGGTGACGGAGACAACAGCTAGGAGCAGAACCGCTTGTTGACTGGTGTGGAGAAATGCCCAATGTGAACGGATGCGCTCTGGCTCTGGCAAGAATGTCGGTGCGCCGCGCTTCGCAGCACTTCCGCGGGCGGTGTGGCCCTGCCGTAATGATGGATGGATCTCTGTGTGCGTGGCTCCGGGGGGCGATTGTTCGAAAAATTGTCGAATAGTTGCCATGATTTTTCGAATAGCGTTTTTGCTTGTGCTGGCCATCCCTAGTTGTCACTATTTTGGTCTTAGCCACTCTATTCCATCATAAACAACCCAGAAATCGGGCTCAACGTGCAAAATACCGGACTTCTCCTTTAACAGGGAACCCACACTCCAATTCAATAAAGGAACTTCAGGAAGTTAATGCTCTTACACACAACCCCTGTAAAACCACAATGTCACATTTCTACACTTTGTTTTTTATATGATTTTAACAAACAAGATGCAGCATGTTTATTAGTCAGCTTTAAAGGTGCTGGTGATGACATGCTGAGCCAGGCTAGCTGTTTGCCCCTGTTTACAGTTATTATGCTAAGCTAAGCAAACTCCAGCTGCACAGACATGAGTGGTATCGATCTTCTCATCTGACTCCCACCAAGAAAGCAAACATGGGTATTTCCCAAAATGTCGTACTATATCTTTAAACTAAATGTCAGCCTCACACCCTCTGTCATTTCATAAACTGCCGCATACATACATTTTTGTCAGGAGTCCTCACATTTTCACACACGCACACAGTAAGTCAGTTAAATTGTGCGAGGGTTCATTGCTTAGTGCTTCAGGGTGAGGGGGGAATGGAGTTGAGGCAATAATATTTGAGTCAAAACAGACATGCTCTGACATGTCACCTGCAGTATGAGAAGTGGAGGAATCAACAGGGTGGAGCTTAAGAGGGACAAGGGTCATCGCAAATCACTGAATTAAGAAACTAAGCTCTTAAATACAACAATTAGTGTATAAAATCACCTCATTATCATGGCTTTGCTGCCATAAATCAAATGACTCTCTGCTTCCTGTTCAGAGCCGCCGTGTCAGCCAAGTTAATCACTGTCTAATTTATTTCATGTAAACCAAACCCGTGCACAGTGAATGATACCGGTGTCAAGTGACAGTGAGGGTATGTTTTTCAAAATGCAGCCCTCAACAACAGTATTAGAAATCTAAATAGCCTTGTCCACGTTCTCGATGCTCTTCCAGTGGCACATCCTTGGCAGCGTGCCTAATCTGCACATAATAAACGTGTGAATCAGTTACAGCTATCTGCACTTGGCATCCTTGCACTGACCTCAGTTGTAATGTAAACCCACAGGCAATTAATTAATGGAATCTGTTCCCAATAGATACTGTATACTTGCACAGATATGCTGCACATGAGGACAGATAGCTGCAGTACACACACATCAACATGGACACAAACAACATGCGGGACATACGCTTCAACCTTATTATCATTTTATCTGCTTTCGAGTACAGTGTGTGAAGTATCTTTTAAAGGGAAAATAATAAAATGATCAACATATATATTAGAAGTTTATAGACGTTCTGAACCAGAGAGTGATGTTTCCTCTGCAGACCACTATGAATTACCATTAAGTGGTGAATACTCTGGTCAGGTAGGCATGAGAGCCAGCAGCATGCATTATTTATGGCCATATGTATTATAGAGTGCCAGTGTAATACCCGGAGTAGGAAATTGACCTGAGCCTTACATGCAGGGCCTTTTCAGGATGCAGAAAATACAGTGCTCCAAGTCTAAGCGTGTCAAGGCATCAGGATTTAAGTATTTGCTCCAGGTTCTTTTTGACTTCCTGGTTCATGAGATGGAGCAACTCAATCACTAGAATAAATGTCGGGATTGTGTATTTCTGACTATGTTGCATTTATATTTTTCATGCAACACTGATTAACATGTGGTTAGGTTTAGGTACTAAAACCACTTGGTTAGGGTTAGGAAAACATTATATTTGGGCTTAAAATACCCAGTATGGTTGCTACATTAAGCTGGAAATGTCCTGATGTGTTGTTAAAAAAAACCCCACTCTTGTTGCTACAAACACTGGTGAAAATTTCCCGACCTCTCATAAAAAATGTCCCGACCTCTTGTTAAAAGCATACCAACCTTTGTCGCTACAAACACAGCCGTAAATGTCCTGAACTGTTGTTAAAAATAACCATTTTTGTCGCTACAAACACAGCTGGAAATGTACTGAACTGTTGTTAAAAATACCCAATTTTGTTGCTACAAACACAGCTGGAAATGTCCTGAACTGTTGTTAAAAAATACTCACCGTTGTCACCATAAATATGCCTGGAAATGTCCTGATGTTTCGTTTAAAAAAAAAAAAATAAATAAAAAACGGGGGGTTTCGAAAATTGGTGTGCTGCTTAGAAGCTGTCTCATCTAGGTGTCATGCCATCCACCATCTCCTCCTCCTCCTGATGAGAAACTCAGCTTGTATACAAATAATCTGAACTACACCATTTGTACAAAACGTACAAATGTAACATATCTTTGTTTTGCAGAAACATACAATGCCAGTATTTTATTCTTGTGACTGAGCTGGATCGAGGCTTTTCTCTTCTTTTACCGCTGTTTGTCGATTATGCATGTCAAATCTGCAACTATACCACCCACACAGGTCTGTATAACCTCTTTTTCATTACTGCACAAGTTCCTCCTGAGACTATAGTACAAATTAACAATGAAGATGCTAAATATAGTCCTGCCGATTAAAAAAAAAAAGCCCCTTACTGCTGCAGCCTACCTCTGCCACCCACCCGGCCTCCCCGGGATTTGAGACTCAGCAGGTAGCCGCTGACAGAATGAATAGGTTTATTTGTGAAGCCTCTCAGTCTCAGTCTTCTTTTCTCTTGCTTTCCATCCTCTCTGTCTTTTCTGACAGATTTGGGTTTCGTGCTGATTTGATGCTTTTCTTTTATAAATCCTGTCTCGTCCTGTAAATTTGACTTGAGATGTAAACAGAGTCTGCAGGGATCACAGGATGTTTCATTCAGACTCTTGTAAGAAAACTTAAAAGTTTTCACAAACTTTGGACAAATACTAGTACTAAACTTTGGAATAGGACTGCTACAAGTACACGAGTTGTGTTTTTTGTCTGTTTTATCAGCTTGATTAATGACTTATGTTGTGCCCGAAATTCCATACTGTCAGGCTATTTAACAGTGTGTGAGATCTTTTGTTACATCCAAAATCTCAGTATGAAACCATTAATACAAGAGGTCCATTCTATTTCCAGGGAAATATTATGCAAACACTGAACACAGCACCACACAATGCACCACACACTGCACTGCGGTATATGAGCATGTCCTTAACAGACAGCGACCAACAGCTCTGTAATAAACAACACTTCAATTTAAGTTTAATTTTTTCTCAGTGCATCTGAAAAGATGCATGCTACTGTTTATGTACCCAAACATATGTTGAATGAAGGTACACATATTGAGTATGTAGTGAATAGTGTGCAATTTTGTAAGGACCATAATGCTAGCCATGGTAGCAGCTCTGTGAGACTGTACTCAGCACAATGCTGCTTTGAGCTACATGCTAACACTACCATGGCATAAATGCACACAGTGATGATGCTAACATGCTGATGTTTAGCACTTACATGTTTACTGTGTACAGTATCTAAGTTTAGCTTGTTAGCGTGTTAACATTTCCTATCCATCCATCCATTTTCATCTGTTAATCCGGGGGCAGCAGGCTGAGCAAAGCACCCCAGTCGTCCCTCTCCCCAGCAACGCTTTCCAGCTCCTCCTGGCAGACCCCAAGGCGTTCCCAGGCCAGATGAGATATGCAATACCTCCAGCGTGTTCTGGGTCTGCCCCAAGGCCTCCTACCAGTGGGACGTGCCCGTAACTCCCCAAGCGGGAGGTGCCCAGGAGGCATCCTGATCAGATGCAGGAACCACCTCAAGTGTCCCCTCTCAATGCGAAGGAGCAGCGGATCTACTCCAAACTCCCTCCGGATGTCTGAGCTCCTTACCCTATCTCTAAGGCTGAGCCAAGCCACCTTTCTGAGGAAACTCATTTCGGCCGCTAATATGTGATCTCATTCTTTCGGCCACTACCCAGAGCTCATGACCATATGGTGAGGATTGGGACGTGGACCAGTAAATCAAAAGCTTTGCCTTCCAGGCCCAGCTCCCTCTTCACGACGATAGTCTGGTGCAGCACCCGCAACACTGTAGAAGCTGCACCAAACCACGATCCATCTCACGCACCATTCTTTTTTCCATTTCCGATTAACATGAAGCACAGCTGAGGCTGATGGGAATGTCATTAGCTTTGAGGGGTTTAAGCCAAAGTATTATACAAACTGAAGTTTTGAGCTGCTGGTAGTGCAAGATTAAGGGTCAGAGGATCCTCAAAGCAATCAGGATTCCTTCTCTGGGTACATTGTGCCAAACCTGTGAGCTATTTTACTCTACACCAGAGTGGTGGCACAACAGATCGGCATTGCCATCCCTAGAGCCATGTGGCTAACGTGGCTAAAAACAAAAGATCATGTCTGAGACATCAGGGCGTATGTTGAAATCGATGGTTTGTGTTGACAAGTGCTATCCGTTCCATATTAAACATATTCTCTCCTGTGCGGCTTAATTCTCTTGAGACAGCCAGAGCATCATATGAGGAAGCACTCTAAAGCAACACACAGTATTAATAAGATGAGGCTTATCACTCGCTTGCCATCAATACAAAACTCGCAGGGTTTATTTCAGTCCATCCGCACTCCTCTTTTTACTGCCTGTCAAGGCTATAGTGGTACCTGCATGATGAGTTTAATCAAGAGCTGAAGCAGACTGTTGTCTTTTCCCAGAGCAATCTCAACTGATCTTTATACCGTAATTAGTGGAGGCCAGAGCTCAGCAGACATATGCTCCTCTCATAATGCAGCGCAGAAATAGCCAGCTGTGAACACACTCACAAACACACGCACACCCACACAAACACAAATCAGGTAATAAAGCAGCAACAGGGGAAAACACTTCACTGCACGGACTAATATAATGATGAGTATATGCTCACAGCTGATTACATCATACATATATGACACCTATGAAGATTCTGTTTGCCTTCTGGTGTTCACTCTCCAACCTGCACAGTACATGGGACGCTTTATCTCTGCCTCATCCACTCAGCTTCATAAGTGCTTGTCTGTGTTTGATTAATTAGAGATGTTTCATGTTGACCTTCATTAGTTTCATCACTTAATTAGTCAATAGTTATTTAACCCAACAGGTAAAAGTGTGAAGGACCAGCAGATGTGATTGCAGAGTGATCTAATAGACAAAGTAGATTAACCATGCAGATACATGATGTGCATTTTCTTGGTCTATGTATCCTCTGTTGCTTGTTTTATGAAGGAATTCTTACAAAGCAATGTTGCTCAGGGTGTAGGGGGCAGGCAAGCTACAGGTTTTGTTTGGCAGATAGAATCTTCATAAATGAACACCACTTTTATGATTTTTGAAGCACAAATGTAATCGTTAGAAATAAAAAGCTGGGGCGTCGGTGGCTTAGTGGGTAGAACAGGCACCCCATGTACAAGGCTGTTGCCGCAGCGGCCCGGGCTCGAATCCAGCCTGTGGCCCCTTGCTGCATGCCATCCCCCTCTCCCCCCCCCCTCATGCTTACCTGTCCTGTCCATTAAAGGCAAAATGCCCCAAAAATATCTTTAAAAAAAAAGAAAGAAAAGAAATAAAAGGCTAACATTAGGCTATAAACCAACTACACCACAGCTGCATGCAACGTCAACACCACAACAAGCCTGTAAAGTTGTGTTCAGCGTGATGACATCCTGTAGTGTCATTTAACCACTTGTTAGCAATCGTCTTTTCTAAGACACCGAAAGGCTTCAAAATTCACAAGTGGGTTATTTACTTCTATGTAGTATAACATAACATGAAAATCTCTTGAGCTTGTATTTTCTAAGGACTGTATTTTAGCCATCCAACCAAAAAAACATTCAAAAAAATCTATCGACTTCAACTAACTTACTCATTTCTTGGTTTTAGGACTCATTCCAGCAGCACTCTATACCTTACATTTAATACACTACTAGGAGACTGCATCAAAGTGCACCTCCTAACAAGCGTCTGTCAGGTCAGGGATGGCAACTTGTACAAAGCTACTGGTCGCATGGCAACAAATGGCACCTCACAAGTGTCGCAGGAATTAGGTTCTGTCATTAATGCTCTTGCTGTTAGCTAAAGTTAGCGACTTCAGTGGGCAAGTCGCAACTGCACTTCTCCCGTGTGGCCCTCAATCACTTGCTGGCTCCGAAAATTGGCTCTCAGTCATCAGAACTTTGAGCACCACTGTTATAAAGGATTTCAGAGAGTAAGCGTTAGTGTGTTTTTCTTGCAGCTGTTGGTGTATTTCTGTTCTGTCCAGCCATCAGCTTTAATTCTCCAGGACTCAATACAGAAAAGCTTTCATCAGTGTAGTCTTAGACTCAGGGGTACGACTTGATAATTCATGTTATTGTGGAGAAGAAATTTCAAGAAGAAATGAGCCACTGAGGTATAAAAGTTAGAAAGATGTGACATATTGTGTCATTCAACATAAGTGGGAGCTCATTTGTTCAAGTGGTCACCATATAATTCAGCTCAGAAGCTGTTACAGAGACACAGTGGCGGCTCGCTTCCCCTCAGGGAGGCTGACAGTTTGAGTCAACACAATTACCTGCATTGCAGGTATTCACTTACGTAATGTTTCCCATTTCACAGGAAGCCTGTGAGCAGGACGCTGTCCTGGGAAACAAGTTTTTGATGTTTTTATTGGTTCATTCTCTGTAGAGTTTATCAATAAGAAGAGCTTATGAGAGTATAACTTATTAGGAGGCTTTGATGAAGCATTTTAAAGACGTTTCCTGGTTTTTTGAAACAACTCTGCTCATATCTGCAAATTACAGAAAGACTTTTGTTCTATTGCTGTTTTTTTTTTTGTTTGTTTGTTTTTTTTTTACATCCCCAGTGAACATTTGTCATATTGCCTCTAATTTTGTTTTAAAGAAAACTTTGATATTGGTGTCCTTGTGTTTACTGATTTAATTACTCGCTGCATAGCAATTTGTGTGAGAAATGCGCCATTAAATGACATCGCTTTGATGTCCTGCTGTATTAGCTGCACCCCCTGCAACGCTACAGCAGAAAATCTCTCAGCACTTTCTGTAGAAAGCCATTACTGTTTTCATCCTTTAGCTCCAATTCCCCTGAACCCTCTCCCCTCGCACACACACACCCCTTCTCCACCTTATAGATAGAGTGTTATAGCTACTACAGGAGCCAACAGGGAAGAAGAAAACAGTGAGAAGTCAACCAGGAGAATAAGTCCTTCAGGTTCTATTTCCAAATTATTCTAAAAACAGATAATTAAAGACAAATCCCAGTACTGTACTATGTTTAAACAGCAGTTTTTATAGTCAGATTATGAACAGTGACTTGCTAACATCTTTGTTTCATGGTAGCTGAAGTTGTAAAACCAGCCTGAGCAGACCTCCCGTCCTACCTTCAACTGTCTGTCACGCAGCAGCAGCGTATGTAAATGAGTATGTTATGTAGTTCTTCACAAGGTCAGTAGTGTTGCAAGAAAAACTAGACCTTTTAGGAAATGACAGTGTAAAGAAGGAGTTAAAGCACCTGTTTTAAAAAGGCCACACTGTGATCGTTTGTTAAAGCTATGAATGTCTAGCAGGTATTTCAAGGTGAATGAAACGGGTTGAAGATGTGTTTCATGCTCTTCACTCCCCCACTGTCCAACAAGACAGTATTAATATGCTTTGGTTGTTCACAGGGGTCTTCTATTAAAGATATTGCTTTAACAGGACAGTTACGACAGTGCTGTATGTCTACATACAGTCGTAAAGTTGTAAAACCTTGTATGACCTTGTTATCCAACTATCAGTACTGTACCTGAGAGATTAGAGAGGCAGCAGCATCGCCTCTGGCTTTGTCTTGCACAGAAATAGCCGAGCGGAACCACTGTACCAACTAAAATTACACACATTTGAATTGTCAGGGAGACCGAGGTAGAAAAGTGACAGCCATGCACATCGCAAGTCCTCAGGGCAGAACAGTTGGCTGCTGTCACTTCGGAGATATTTGACACCCCTCTCAATCGTCCCATATTATTTTCATGGTTTTGCTTTCAGATAGACTAAGGTCCACTGAGCAAGTGTTTCACTGTGTTTTATAGGAAATTGTTTTTAAGTTAAATGCTCAGTTCACTCAAATAACAAAACAAATCTCACTTACTCCTCAGAGGCCGTGACACAGATTTAGTTTAGTTTGTCCAGATATGTGTGTCTGTGGCACTCACAGCTTTGGAATGTATACTTAGACAATTCAACAGAAATGTTTCATCATAATGTTCCAGTTATTCTGGATAATCCACAGACCACCATGTCAACAGTTTTCACTGGAACTACTCCGTAAAAAAAAGTGCTGACAGCGAGGTCTGTGGACTATCTGGACTAAGAAGAAGATTCTACTGTTAAAGTTTTTTAGCGAGCTTGGACATTTGGTTGAATAATCAGTTGGTCGTTCAACAGAAAAATAATCAGTAGCTATTCATTGATTTTAAATGTAATAAATTAGTCACTTTATTCAGCAGACATTAGAAAAAACCCAAGTTATAGCTTCAATAATTGTGAATATTTTTCCATTATTCTCTGTTTTGTATCATTGTAAACTGAATATCTTTGGCTTTTGGACTGTTGGTTGGACAAAACATTTGAATATGTTACCTATTTTTGCTGTTTTCTGACATTCAATGGTCTGATCAATTACTATATTAAAAGAGGCAATAACTAGCATAGTAATCAGTAATGAAAGTGTCATTAGCTGCAGCCCTAAAACTATTTGGTGCTTTGAGCAGCACAAACACAATTCCACTCCATTTTTCCATTGGGTTGGTGGAAGAAATCTCAGATGAAGACATCTCAAAACTTGGGTGAATAAAACCAACACAATCTGTACCTTCTTCTGCACCTTATTGGGACGTTTTCAGCCCATTAAATGGCTGTTATCTGTGATTATAAGGCTCCTAGATGTGGGTCTCTAGGGCCTGCTACACCAACTAGTAAGGAAAGTTTTCAGCCCATTCAATGGCTGTTCAGGGTTTGTTTTACTTTCACTGTCCTTAGGTTTAGGGGCCAACATGACCTGGTTAGATGTAGAGAAAGATCATGGTTGAGCTAAAATGTTGGTTTCATATGGGACTCGAACCCTCGTCTCCTGGGTGTAAGTCCTGTGTTTGGCCTGTGTTTGCCCTTTTCGGCAGAAAGTTTCTCATTTTATGGCCTGATAATAGTCTTCTAAACTTAATAGTAGGTGTGGCAGGCCCCTACTTACCCATTTTAATAGCCCCTTTGACACAGCTTGTTCTTGGTGGGAATATTGTGCTGTTATTCTGCCTTGCTGTTCTGTACGAAAGGTACAATCGCAAAATGGGGGGTGAGAGTTGTCTCATCTGTAAGCTGGCAGTGGAGGTAGTAACAGCGCTGGATCAACGTCTGTGTAAATGCGACCATGGACGGGACAGGTGCTACATTTTTGACCCACTGGTGGTAAATTTAAAAAACAACTAGAAGCAGTTAGCAGCTAACTCAAAGAAGAAGAACGGCACCCAAAAATGTCCGCAAAATGGGGAGACAATGAGTTTGAGGAGCTTCTTACCCTCCATGCAGAGGATGAGATCAACTACCATATAATAGAGATGGTAAATGATTTTTATTGCCATATTATGCCATTGTTATTGTTATTAGCACTGCCTGATGAGTATGTTATGCTCTATTGTGTTACACATCACACCCGTCACAATTCTTTTGCTTCCAGAATCCCAGCACACTACCCAAAATTGTTCACTGCGGTGGCACCATGCTGGCATTGTTTGGCTCTGTAGAAAAAAGCAAAGCTGTTGTGATGAAGGGTTTTCGTTGCGGCCCTGTCGTGGGATGTATAAAAATGGCTCATGATGATGATGATAATGCCCATTTAACTGCCTGGATAGTCAGAGGATAGTATGAAAATGTCTGAACAAATATATTTTGTTATTTGGCTTAGCTGACCTTTAAAATCTTTTCATGCTAAATGAGACTGAAGGCGTCCAAGTCAGAAAAAGTTCACAATGTTCTAAAACTAGGAAGCAATGTCTCAGGTTTAGATCAGGCAAACCTAATGAATGAAGCTCCCTGACAGTTCATCGGTTCACTTGCTGTAAAGTTGCCTGATTGGAAAGTGATTGTTTATTGATGAGAGCCAATCCATTTGGATGCACGGAGAATAGTTAGTCTGAAAAGTGCTTTTAAAACAGAATGGGTTTTTGCAGTAAGAGCAATAACTTTAAATTCAACTTCTCATCCAAACTCAATATTCCAACACAGCTCACATTAAGCATCTTTGATCATTCATGTATATAAATAGCTCCACTTTAATCCTGCATACGCTTCATAGGAGACTAGTTCAGGTCTTTGACCACCAATCCACACATTTACAGCCCCCACTTCCCTTTTTCCAAGCAGAGAGGGATGCCTCTGCTTTCTTTCAAGCCTAATCATGAGCCAACAGCCACTAAGCACCCTCCCTGAGTCTGTGTGTGTGTGTGTGTGTGTGTGTGTGTGTGTGTGTGTGTGTGTGTGTGTTTGTGTGTGTGCTGGCTTGTGACAGCTCTGCTATGCGGGGGTAAAAAGGAACTGGGAGTGATGGCCTGGCCCTGACTGGCTTTGATGGACACTCTAATCAGGCTTGGATGAGAAGTTAATAGAAAGGGCTGCTGAATACGAAGAAGAAGAGCGGGCTTCTCTTCTTCTGTGGGAGGACTCTAATAGCTTGACCAAGCTCACTGCACAAGCACTCAGGGGTCATAGCTGAGAGAGCCCAGACAATAACAGCACGTAGACTGCAATGTGCGGTTTATATGGCTCCTGTCAATTGCAATAGCTTTTTAGATCATGTATGTGAAGGTGCGTTATCTATAGGTAGATGGGCTGTGTCTGTCAGTTCCATTGGTGCAGCTTTAACTCAAGTCGGTGTGCAATGAAGCAGCTCCTCTGGGTGTCCCTCTGCACATTTCTTAAATGTGAAATGGCCACAAATTCGGGGAAGATTGGAAGATCTCTGGAAGTTTTTATTTTCCTGAATTTCACCCTCAATTTGAGGCAAGAAACCTGAGAGAGGAAAAAGTGTGTGAGTGTGTATACCTGTGTGTATATGCTTGTGGGTCTGTCTGTTTTATTGGACGAGGGATGATGCTGAAAATTAATGCAAAATTGGATTTTGGAGAATTATGTAACTGATTTATGTGTAAATTAGACACATTTCTCACTAAATCCACTGTAAACACTCACACAATTCTAACACTGTTTTAATTGACTTAAAGTAGACTAATTATGACAAACAATGTGTGATGATATGTGATACTAAGCTAACAAAATACTCATTGATTCTGAGTGAAAAAAGGGAGAGGGCTCATCATCTGTTGGCTCATTTGAGAATGACTGCAAGTAAGAAAATCTCTGTTGTACACAACTGCTGTGCCCGCTAACAGGAGCAGATCACCCTCCACATCACAGAGAGAGCAGCTGATAATTTAAACAGCCTGTTTAAAGTTGAAGATTAAGCTGAACACTACAAAGCACCGAAAAAACGCACACTTCTGTCCAGTGGCATCAAACGCAGCAGCTGGGCTCCCCACGACAAATATAGGAGAGCCTGTAGGTAAACAGATGAATAAGCGGATTTAAGCTGCAAGAAGGCCGTGAACGATTGCTCTCTCAGGGAAACAAACTCTTTCTGTCACATGCAGCACAGAGCTGCCCGCTGTGTTTCCATAGTCCTGAGTCGACAGAGACCGATGGACTGTCCCTTCCTCTCTTATCGGAGCTGCTGCAGCCCCACGAGGTCTGGCTGCAGGCCTGCAGAGACCTTCCCTCTTTTTCTCTCTGAGTCACACACATACACACGCGCACACAAACACACATGCACACTTAGCTGCATGCACACTTGCTCTTGAATTTTGCATAATTTTACATGGAGTCTTGTAGGGATCTGCATACAATTAAGGATACTTTACTTTTTTTTTTGTTTGTTTTCTTTTTTAACTTGTTATATTTTTCAGCCATGTAAGCAGCCTGCCTCTGGGGATGTCTTTCTTTTGATCCATCGGTTACACCACATTGGTCCAGACTGAAATATCTCAATAACTACTGGATAGATTGCCATGAAATCTTGTGCAGACATTCATAGTCCCCAGAGGTGAAGCCTATTGATTGTGAGGATCTCTGGACTTTCCTCTAGTTCTATTATTAGGTCAGTATTTGTAATTCAGAGTGAAATATCACAACAAAAGTTGGATGAATTAGACAATGTACAGGCAGCACGGTGATGCAGTGGTTAGCATTGTTGCCACACAGCAAGAGGGTTCCTGGTTTGGACTCGGGGTAGGGAAACCCTTCTGTGTGGAGTTTGCATGTTCTCCCTGTGTCTACATGGGTTTTCTCTCTACTCAGACTTCCTCCCACAGTCCAAAGACCTGCAAGCTAAGTTAATTGGTGGCTCTAATTGGTGGCTCTTTCTGTGAATGTAATTGTGAATGGTTGTCTGTCTCTATGTGTCATCCCTGTGATAGTCTGTCGACCTGTCCGGGGTGTACCTTGCCTCTCGCCCAGTGTCAGCTTGAATAGGCTCAAGCCCTTCCACGCCCCCAAAAGGATAAGCCGTTACAGAAAATGAATAAATTAGTGAATTAATACCCTCTGGACAAGTATTACATTTAATAAACTACAACTGCTAAATATTAAAAACAAATACTGGACCTCAAGTTTTATCCAATTGTTAGCTGTTCTTCAAAGCTCCAGTGTGAAGGATTTAGTGGCATCTAGAAGTGAGGATGTACTGAAACGTGAATGGCCCTGCCTAGAGTCAGTGTTTGATTTGTCTGTTCTGGGCTACTATACTGTAGAACAACATGGTACACTCCGTAGAAGAGATCCTGCTCCTTATGTAGATATAAACTGCTCATTCTAAGATAACAAAAAGACAAAGGTTCTTAATTTCATGTGATTCTAACTTAGTTATGAATATTATATACCATTTCTGCCAATATAGATGACCCCAAATCTTAAACACTGGACCTCTATAATAACAGAGAATCACAGTACAGCATCCAGCGATGCTAGCTTGACTGTAGACCCTTGTTATATGTCTGTTTTTTAAATTAATTGATTAGTTGGTTTGTCTCTAAAATGCCGAATGCAGTGGAAAATGCTAATCACAAGTTTCCAGATCTTTGATGCCTCGTTTTGTCCGAAAAACAATCCCAGCTTAAAGATACTGCATTTACATACATGAAGATAAGCAAATCTACATATTTGACAAGCTGATGAATCACTTCGATTATTGGTAATCATTAAAATAGTTCATTTTCTACCTATCCACTAATTGATTAATTAACCGATCTTTCATGCATAATCCAAGCAGCTACTTTTCTTTCCTGTGCTCGTCCATCTTGTATGGTTTCTAGGTATCATAAAGGTTTTTACTGTTGAATTACAAATGTATCATTGAGTTTTCACAGTGTAGGTGAATGTTTTGGCTGCTTGTGTCATTTATCTCTGTTCTCATGAAAGGTATCCATTTTTCTGCACCAAACCTTCTGCCCTGATGTGTGCAGTATAAATCATTATGACATACAGTTCCTCTGTTGCTTTACATCCCTTGCTGGACTCAAATTCAAACTATGAAAACCCTCTTCTAATCTATTTGATCTTCTCTGTGCTGTTGCTCACCAAAACGTGTCCACTAGCTCCTGTCCATTAGTTTCTTTGTGTCCTCTCCTTAGTTTCCTGCTCCTGTTTGTTTGCCTGGTTTCCCCCGAGGGTTGGGAGGCATTTCGCAGTGGATGGAAAACAGAGCAGTGAGGAGCATGGCTGAAGCGTGTGACGCTGATATTTTATTAAGTCTTATCAGACTGCTGTCTATCACTTACCCACAACCCTCGCAGTCATGAGTCTGTCACTCACCATTTATCTGAATGCCTTAAACCCCCGTGGCCACAGCTGAGGGGGAGCTGTGAGTCTTGAGGGGGTTTGATGTGTTGATTTGAGCGTACATTTTATGATGTGCTGCATAATCACACCCCCTCTCTATAATTCTAGGTGTTTAATATGACTTCATTTCCTGCTCCTACTCTTCCTCGGTCTTTCTTTTGCTTCTCTCTTCTAATTTCATATTCTCAATCCTGCACCGTCAGGTTCCTCATTCCTCCTCTGCATACTCTAAATTCTCAAACTCTACCTCCTTCTCTTTCTCCCTCAGTATTGTTGCGTGAGGAGGTGGCCCAGCTTCAGGAGGAGGTCCACCTGCTGAGGCAAATGAAGGACATGTTGAGCAAGGACCTAGAGGAGACCCAGGGAGGCTGCTCCGCCAATGTGCTCTCAGCCACTGAGCTCCGTGTGCAGCTGGGTGACAAGGAGCAGGAACTGGACCGTGCCAAGGAGGCCTTACAAGGTCAGGAGCCGACACAGGCATCTCACCTAATCCACCAGAGTCCCTTCTTTCCAATAGAATATACAGCAAATACAGCTGTCCAAGCTTTGGGTTGGACGGTTCACCCTTTTTGAGTTGCAGCAAGCCAGAGTGTGTCGTAACTGCATGAAATCTACTTTGCCTCGCCAAAGAAAATAACAAAATAGCCGTGATATATTTTCATGTCATGCTAGACATTTCCCACATAGGACCACAAGACACCACTATACATTAATCATCAAAACAAGACTTCCTTTAAAACCAGAAGGAAAAGACATGAGTTCACATTATATGTACTACTATATACTGCAAATCACACATGTTTATGTGCAGACTTTCAAATAAATTCTATGCTGAGTAGGAAAAGAAAGAAAATAATTGCTACAAGCCTTAAGTTTGTCCTGGTGAAAGATTTTATTCCTTATCTTCCAGGTTTTTTCCCAAGTAACTGGCTAAGTAAAGTGTTTTATATTAAATTCTATACATTCTCACAGTTGCTTACCCTTGATATCAACGATGCCATACATTTAGATGCAAATATACAATATAATACAGAACAACAGAACTGTATTTATCCTGAAGGACATTCTTGTACCAGAGAATGCTTCAAATTACAGTAACATTAGAACAGTAACCACAATTTTAACGATTCACAACCAGTAACAACAAGACAATCAGTGGGTTCCCCGGGCCCGGGTCACTCACTGGGCCCGGTTTTATCACAATAGAGCATTAAATATCTGGCAAAATGTACAAGTATACAAGATAGTAGTGTTTTCTAGGAGCAAAAGGAAAGCCCAGAGCCTAATAGAGTAACAATAGGAGTATGGTACGAACAAGAGTTACTAAAAATGGACTAAAATGGTGGAAATATGTCCATTATATTCCCCCTTATGTCCCACTCCTCCTTCAGGCAAACTTTCTCCTTGTTTTTCTGCATTCTGGGAGTATTGACTGTTTTGAAATATCTAATTTGAACCAACATAAGTTGATTTAGTTCATTAGAATGTTCTTTGATTTATGCACTACAAACAAAACTTAATCATTCAATGGGTATTAACAGAATTATAATAAATGTAATACTAACATATTTCTGTTATGCAAATCAAACATATGCTGCAGTTGATTTTCTCAATGCATGTGAACAGCCAACTCAGTTTTTGTGCACTATCCATGTTTAAAAACTGTATTTTGGTTTTATCTTATTCAAGAAAATATCGCTTGGCTCCCAGAGGAAAAGCACAATAGAAAACAAAAGCTCATTTTCAGATGGCTGCAAACCCGCTTTTCTTCTTCCAGACTGACATAACTTCCAGTTTCAACACTGAGCAGAAAAATATCAGTGGCTTATATGAGCACATAATAGATATTTGCTTCAAAAATAGCTTAAATAAAACATAACCCTCTGTATTCCATCATCCTAATTGTGCGCAGTCCATAGGACATTAGCCTTCTGGGCTTTACTCTCAGTGCCAGTCAGAAGATGATACTGCTGGGATATGTCTTTCAAATTAATTTCAGGGTTCATTTCTCTCCTAATTTTGTCGCGTATGTGCCAAAGTTATGAAATGTGTGCACACAAATTGCAACAGTCTGCAATCCAGAGAGGATTCTGATGTTTATTGTTTAAATCTTATTGTTTTTCTGAGGGTAGACCAAAGATACTGTTTATGTGCATGTGTTTCGACATCGTTCAGAAATGGGTGTCGCCCCTGGTGAACAGCCAAGTAGACTCTGGGATCACCTCATTTTAATTAACATCCATCAATCATGTGATAGAAGCTTCACTCTGAAATATTAATGTGGTATCGATGTAGACTGGAATGCAACGCTGATTGTGTATTATTGGATTGTTTTCATTTCTTGTTTTAAAACTACTCTGACCGTAACGCAGCCCAGCAGTTCCCAGCAGATCTTTGGAAGGAGGGTGAAAAAAAGTCACTCCTGCATTAAGGATAACTGCTTGTAACAACAACAAGAGGGAAACCCGTAAAAAACATTCCTGGATTTAGTTTAGTCTAACACTATTGCTGTGGATGATTCTCTCCCCTGCTCTGAGTTGCAGGTGGTGAACGCAAGCTCATAAACTGTATTGTGTAACTGCTGCAAAACAGGTTTGAATGTTGAGTGTATGAGTGTAAAATATGAAGCAGCTGAACGTTGTCAGGAGGAACGCCTCCTCAATGACACGTGTGTGCAGTTATGAAAAGTACAGGTTCCACTCTTGCCTCTCCGTTGAGCACAAACTCTCAAGAGAGCATTGTTGTTATTTTTGCTTGCAAGGAGCCCCACCAGTTGCATCATGGCTGTTGAGTTTTCTCTGCAAGCGAATCAAGCTGAAAGAAATCAGATCCAATTGGTTTTCTCCAGGATGAGCCAACACAGTCTCCACACGCCAGCCGAAACAGTTCAATGTATGAATGAATAAGTGCTACTGTGCCACTTATCTTTAAGGATGATTACATCATTTGCTCAACAAGAAAAAAAAAACAAACACCAGCTGCTGCCCCTCATTAACAAAAGGCACAGTGTCACCCAGTGGCTCCCAGCTGCAATTGCAAGGCTTTATGTCTGATTCAGAGGAAGCCAAATCTCACTGGCATATATTTGTTTTACTCACTTTGACAGTAGAAGTGGCTGTTAAAATGCTCCTTGGTTTACACATGTATGTGCTGTTCAGTGGGTGAACATGTTTGTTTGTTTGTTGTAGCTATGAAAGCTGACCGTAAGCGTCTAAAAGTGGAGAAGGCAGACTTGGTGAGTCAGATGCAGCAGCTGTACGCAACACTGGAGAGCAGAGAAGAGCAGCTGCGGGAATTCATACGCAACTACGATCAACACCGAAAGGTAACACTGACCCAGCACATTTGTCAATATTAACTTATTGTAGATGCATCTTTATGGATGTATATGTATATGAGCAACTGTAAGATATGACTTAGTGTGGTGACACTTTACTTAACCCTTAACAATTTACTTCAATATAACTCCTCCTGTGGTCACCCATAAGTGGAGGCTGCTGTGTAAATAGATGATGAATGCAGGGGCGCCACCAAGGGGTGGCCAGGGGAGGCAGGGGAGGCCACAGCCACCGACATACAATCACCAGCCCCCCCTAACGATGTATATACTACATCAGCTGACTTCCTCCTTTGCTCCTGTCACATTAGGGAACACATCATGCAACACATATGTCATGATCTTAGACTCCTGGCTTACAAATACAAGGGTTATATCAAGCGGCAACCTCCAGAGTAGAAAAATGAATCCAACACTAAAAGTGCTAAAAACTGCTGTTCCTCGAATGCTCACTTGAGGCTGGCTCCAAGAGCATGTCCCCATAGTCCCTCATGTTAAAATGGTCAACTTTACAGCAGAAATAAACATGTTTACAGCCTGGCACAAAAAAACAGTTTTGGTCTCTTTAGCTAACTGCCCCGTTCATGACAACTGTACAGGAGGTGAACTTTTTCTATAACTCACCTGTTTGCATTTAATTAAGGCTAAGTTGCACGTAATTAATGGCAGGCTGCATTGCAGATAGCGTCCTCGGCTTCTCAGTCAGATCTACCCCTCACTCCTCCACACCGCCAGCCTCTCTCCCAGATATGGTAACTTCTGGCTCCAAAAAACTAAAATGGCAACAGCCGAAATGCCAAACTTGAGGCTTCGAAACCAGGCCCGCAGGAAGTGCACCTGGCTTTGAAACCAACTTTTGTGGTGGTCAAACAGTAGAATTACAACTTCTGAGTTTGTCACGTGATGCCATTGGACAAAATTTTGAGTGCCACAGCCCCTACAAAATGATTTGTTCCACTATCAGGATTTAATTCATTCAGTCCAATAACATTTGGAAGATCTAGAGCCACAAGAGTAAATTATTTTATCCCATTAAAGTTTGCAGAACACTTTGCGGGCTCAGCTGGCGGAAGTCTCTAGTGTGCTTGCTCTACGGGCCCAGTGACGCAAAAGCAGCGCAAATCATCTGGGTAATTTCATACCGTGAAAATAGAGCTTTTTTGGCTTCATGCACCACTGAGCAACTTTCATAGGAATGAACAGGGTCCCTCCTTCAGTGCTGTATTCAGGTCTCCTAATACATTCATGCTCAAAAGGGGAGTCCACAAACCAATGGGTGATGTAACGGTAGCATCCATAAATATGCAAATTACAGTGCACTACTTTTCATTGGTCTAAGTTCCAACAGCGAATAGAAGCTGCCCAATTTAAGGGACACCTATCATAAATGTATTTATTCATTTGTTCATGTGATGTGGAAAAAAGGACGTCGGCCAATGTATAATTGAGTTTTTTTTAAGCCGTGAAATATTGACATTGGTATGCCATCATCAAAAAACATAGTCTCATAGTGTCATCATGAATCCACACTTTTAAAGAATCCAAGCTTTGAAAAAGGTTATAACACAGAACGTAGCTCTGATACGCTTCTTGACTCAAATGTCGAGCTCCATTGATCGTTCAAAGTGAGCTTGGCGAGGATTAACCATGTCTGTGTGTGTGTGTGTGTGTGTGTGTGTGTGTGCGTGTGCGTGTGCGTGTGTGTTCTTCAGGAGAGTGAGGATGCAGTGAAAGCCCTGGCAAAGGAGAAGGACATGCTGGAGAGGGAGAAGTGGGATCTGAGGAGGCAGACCAAAGAAGCCACAGAACAGGCCAACTTGCTGCGTTCTCAGATGGACATGAAGGAGAACAGGGTCAAAGAACTGGAGGCCGAGCTCACCATGGTGAGTCACCCCGCACACAAACAGTCACAACCCTGCTGAACTAATAACTAGAGCACAGTAGTGTCACCTTAGCATCATTATCTTGTGTTTATGGCACAAATGCAAACAGGGTGTGGGTTTGCAATCCCATCGCTGTATTCATATCAGTTCAAACACACGCAGTAAGCTGCTCCGCTATACATCCTCATCCCTTCCCTCTCTCAAGGCATTAATTCTTCACTCCGGGCTGAGGAAGATATTTGTGCCTTTTTTTTTCTGTGTTGCTGTGTCGGTGCCTCGGAGGTACAGTTGTCAGTCTGTGTGTCATTAATCTCTCTCCTCCCTCAGCGAGTCACAACCACCCACAGATCCTCGCATCAAGCTGCATCACAGATCAGATTTGTTGGTACATCAGTGCCAGAGCTGCATCGCTGTCAAGAAACCAAGCCACAAAATAAAATCTTCTCTTCTCTGTTATAAAATCTTATTGTTTCCAACTGTTTCCTAAAACACTAAAAGTCTTCTCAGAGGCTTCCACTAATGAACTCCCGTAGAAAAGAATCAACTATGTAGAGTTGTGACACAGAAATGTTTGCGAGTCACTTGCAGTCCATTCAGAATGGACCTGCGACCCACTTTTGGACCGCGACCCACCAGTTGGGAAGCACTGCTCTATTTACAGATGCCAGACGGTAAATGTGGGGTTGACTCAAATTAAACTACACTGCAAATAATGAACCATGTGCAACCGCGTGTTTTTTTTTAATAGTTTTTGGACAACAATGGAGCTCTGTGGCACAGAGAAACAAGACGTATCAGGCTTTGGCTGCACAAACAGGACTTACAAGGATCAAATCATTGTTTGTTTGGGTCTTTTCATGAGATTTGTTGACAATAAGAAAACATAGAACGCTGCCAGTTTATCCTTTAGCTATCGAGATCCCATATTTAGTTGTGTAGTGTGACTGTTGTGTACAAGTGTGTGTAGGTCCGCACGTTTCCATGCATGCATGCATACAGTGCTTATGTGAGTTTATGTAAGACAAGACGTGTTTATTTATACAGCACATTTCAAGTGTTTTACATAATGCTTAGGAGAAATGAAGACATACAGAGCTAGAAGGGCAATTGCAGAGTGCAGACCTCCGCCAAGATCAAATGCCATATTGTGCGATGTTGAAGAAAGTGTAGAATAATTGATGTATCCGCCCTGTGATTTTGATCCACTTCAAGATTTAATGGGTTCTTCCCTGGCCCATGCTACATCACTTCCACTAGCTTTCATGAAAATGAGGCCAGTAGTGTTTCCTTCATCCTGCTGACAGACAAACAAACAAGTCACAAAATATGAAAAACACAAATTAAAAGCATAGAAATTCATTTTGAATCAATTTAAACCACATGTGTATCTGTGACAGTGTGTTTGTTTCATTTTTAGTTCATGCTCAATTTCTGTTTCTTGTCTGTTTCCCAGGCGAAGCAGTCTCTGGCCACTTTGACAAAAGATGTACCGAAGCGGCACTCACTGGCCATGCCCACAGAGCCCGTGGTGAACGGCAGTCAGGAGTGGGTGATGCAGGCTGACCTGCCGCTCACTGCCGCCATCCGTCAGAGCCAACAGACCCTCTACCATGGACACACCACGGACAGACAGGGTAAGCCCTCCCATCTGCTCTGCCTCTCGGTCTCTGTGCTGCGTGGTGTTGCTCTTACTGACTAAACATACTAACAGAGGGTTTCCTAAAGGTTTCTCATACTAACTGGGTCATCGTGTGTGAATATATGTGTGTGTACGTATGCGCGGCACATCCAGCTGTGGTCAGGATCAGCCCCTGCCACTCTCGCCAGCCCTCTGTCATCTCCGACGCCTCAGCAGCAGATGGAGACCGCTCGTCCACGCCCAGCGACATCAACTCACCTCGTCACCGGACCCACTCCCTCTGCAATGTAAGAGCTGCCTGGCCCCCTTGACCAAGTAATCACACCTCCACACTTTTCTATAAGTACCTCCCTCCTCTTTGTCTTCTCCTGTTTGTGTCTGTTCCTCTGTTCTGTCGGCCTGATGGGTGTCAGCCTGCCTGCTTGGTGGTGGTGATGGTGGTGATGTTATTTTGTACAAAACTCACGTTAAAGCAATAGTTTGACATTTTGGGAAATACTTTTATTTGCTGTCTTACTGAGGAAAACGCAGTCAGGTAGCTTACCATACAGAAGCTTACATAAGTGAGAAAAACTGAAGGGTACAACCAAGTTTTTGGTGTTGTTCTTCGCCGGGCACAGTGACTTCCTGGAGTCTTGTTGTCACTGTGAGATCGCTAGGCAACCAGCTGCTGCTCCAAGAAGTTACTGTGCCAGGACAGGAAGTAGAATATAACCCTGTAAAGTCACAAAACGTTTCTTTGACACTTTGCCTTTGGTACATATCAAATAAACAAGATATAACATGTAATTCAGTGATGTTAAGATACACATTTTTTCTGTTTCCATTGTGAAAAGTTGTGAACGATACCAATAAAACCATCCCCATTTTTCATCACCCCTCTGTTGGGGTAAATAGCATACTGATCCTGTACTAAAAGGTGGAGCTAGGGGCTAGGTACACTTTTGTAGGAGTTATTTTGGTTCTAAAGGTACTGTACCAAAGGTTTTTGGTGGAAACGGGTCCTAAGTATTATGAATGGATTATGAAATAACTCCTACAAAAGTGTACCGAGCCCCTAGCTCCATCTTTTAGTACAGGATCAGTGTGCTAGGTACGCCAACAGAGGGGTGATGAAAAATGGGGATGGTTTTATTCTCAATTATGGGATCAATAAAGGTGTATCTTATCTGAATGGGCCTGCCAAGTACCGTTCTAGGGCCCCCAGGATCTAAATCAGATTTTTTTTTGCTCATTTCTGACTCCAATCAGTACTTTTTATCTCATACTAGTGCTAACAGCTCTAATCCTATTGAACCTGGTCATTGTAATTGTGATTTGGGCCGCTTGCATATGCGGTCCTCAGTCAGATACAGGTCTGAACAGTCAGAATTCATGTAACTTTTACATCACTCTAGACGGGTTACACAATGTGCGAATAACCTGCCCACTGTTGCCAGCCGATACAACCCTACTCCGACTCCTACACGCTTTCTCAAGAAGATGGCTCGCCTGGATGAGTGTCTTTCCATTAGCATCTTGTGGAGAGGCACTGACAGATGCAGTTAAAAGTAGCCCTTGACATCCTGAAATTTTTGATGAAAGCTGCTTCCGTGAAACTATTCACATCTTGATCCCAGCAATTCCAACTCCAACACCACATACACACACACCTCTGTAAAGAGGCAGCAGGCATTGCTTCACAAAAAGCCATAATTAAAAATCTTTCTCTTCATCTGCTCACAAATTCCCTGGCTTCCACTGCACATCAGCTTATAATGAAACCGTAAACGTCGACTTCAGTGGCCTTCATGTTTACTTCTGTACAGCCGCGTGTGCATGTGACATCATAGCTATTGTTCTTTTGCACATGTGGGTCAGTTTAGCATCGTGACTGACCCACACTGATAGTTGCTTCATATTTACATAAGACTATCAATCTTCTTCTCGTCTAACTCTTTTTAAGAAAGTGAGTAAGCGTATTTCCCAAACTGTCAAACTATTGCTTTAATAGCTAATTGCTTTGCTCAGCTCTATGAGAGGACAAACCCAAGCTTCCTTTCTGTCTCCTCTGCCCTGTTCAGTCCATGGAGGACCTGGAGGACCAGAAGCGTAAGAAGAAGAAGGAGAAGATGACTCTGGGATCCCTGTCCCGGGTGTTCGCACGAGGCAAGCAGCGCAAGTCACTGGACCCTGGCCTGTTTGATGGTACAGCCACACCTGATTATTACATAGAGGAGGATGCCGACTGGTGATGCTGAGTGTGTGAGGGTGTGTGTGCGCGCGTGTGTGTGTGTTAAATTTGTGTGGATATCCACCTGGCTTTAACTGTGTGTAAAGAATGTTTTGTGTGTGGGTTTGTCTGGAGGGGGGGAGGGGGTAAATTTTAAAGAGAAAAGCCTAAAAGAGACTGCTATCCCCATAAATGTACAGTATATTACCCTTAAATTGTATGTTTGTAAATTAGATATATATTTATAGATGTACATGTATGCATATGTATATATGTTTACATGCATATAAATATATACATGGGGTTATTATTATGTGTAGACATGTTTATGCTGTATTATCTTCCAAATGTCTTAATGTTTTATGTTTTTTTTTATAACTGGAGACTTGAAGGACTGCTGTTCATATGTAAATAGGAGTTATTGTGAAACTAGTGTTTTTACTGTAAATGTCATTTGGCTTTTGTTACTTTACAGTTGCTTTTATCATGCTTTGCAACATTGACGTCTAAGTTTCTTCTTATTCCCAGTCTTACTCGGCCCATTTCTTATTATGAAAGAGGAGATATTACCTGATTGGCTTAAAAAGAAATTGATCTCTTGGAGTTTAATTGGCCAAAAATAGTGATTTGTTTGAGAGGTATGGCCATTATGGTTATTTTATAAATGCTGCCACACAGTATTTTAACACATCACAATGTGGGCAGCAGGGAGTTTTTTCATGATGGCCTCCTTATCCATTTTATGCTTTAAAAAAAACACATTATCAGTTACTGTAATTAACGACTGGCCAACAAGGTTTTTAGAGTCAGTCTTCCTTATAATGTAATTGCACAGACCTGAATACACAAACAAAAGATTAACAGTGATGCATATTCAGGCACGCCTCTCGTCTGCTGTCGTAACCATGTGCGAGTGCCAAAGGTTAAACACTCATCCCTAGGAAATCTGCGTATCATTCTGTCACTGTTAGCACTAGCCTCGTAACATTGTTTCTGTCTGACTCATTTCTGACTGAGCGCTACCTAACACGTGCCAGTATGAGACGAAGGAATGTGCATTTAACACCTGCATGCTCCCTCTGTGTTGCTTTGATTAGATGTCCATTCATTGCCAATCAAATTAATAATCTCCACAGTTCCTGTGTTGCTCCTGTGTTACCTTTTCCCTTTTACCAAGTTATCTTTCCTTGCATTATGAATGCATGGTCCCTTTTATTTTTTAATTTTTTGCTGTCTTTTGTTTTGTGTAGAATCCCTCCTCATTTCTTGCAAATGTGGCTCTAATAATTCTATGTTAAATGCTTTGTAATTTAGGAGACGTTGCATAAAAGAGTAAATCTATTGAAGTATTTTATTTAAAAAGGAAAAAAAATGACAAAGAAGAGTTAACTTCAAATATTTATCTGCTGCAGCTGTCGCAGCCAGATGTTGAGGAGGTTTTAGCATTTTCAAAAATGAATTATAATTGAAATGAAATCTTATTTTAAAAATAAAACTAGTAACTGAATACATCCTATGTGGCAGTTTTCTGTTCCATGAGTAATCTCGTTCTTGTGTCCCAGTCTAACGTGTCTCTCCCTCTCCTCCTGCCATTTCTAATGGCAACTCTCTCCTGCCAGTGAGTAACTCCTCATCTGTGATTACCAGCTGTCTGTTTCTGCACTCTGGGGATTATTCATATCACTCAGGTCCATTGGACAAATTCAAGTTTGTGTCTTTTTTTTTTCTCCTTTTTTTGAAACTCTTTTGAAAAAGAGATGGTGGACTTTGCATGCAGCGTTTTTGTCAGCATGTGGAGACGAATCAGGTAAACACGCAGAGTTCATCCTGGATTTGTTGGTTCAGTATGAATCAGTGTTTTCCTGTTGTTGAGATAGGAGGTTAATGGGCAGGAGCATGATGTCTTATGAATAATCCCTGTGTCTCTAATACATTACCCTAATGGTCTTAAGTCTCCTCATAATCATCAGATAGTTACTTAAGTATTTTAACAACTGTACTAAACACAGTACTGTAGTTTTAGAACTCACCGGACTACTACACTCTCATGAAAGAAATAAATGGGTTGTAAAGCTCCTGAATTTACAATTTAGATGCACTCAACTGTGTAATTTTTTCCCCACATGAAGTACTGTTAATCCAAAGACACAGGACACGTAGCCCCAGTGAGTTATTCTGGCTCCATCTAGTGGCCATGTGGTTCAATTTCATAACATTTTATGACAATATTGGACCAAAGAAAGGTTTGAAACTGCTTTTCAACCAGCTGACTGATAACTCTTCCTTTATTGATATTACTAAACACAAGAAGAAGCTAGAAAGGAATATTTTTGTTGTTGACATATAAAAAATTCTGATAACTTTGTGTAGCATCCAATGTGTTGTTCTGTATCCTTTCACACTGATGTCTCAGGTGTATTTTCCATGCAAACACCCTCTGATTTTAATGTCAGCCTTTCTCCAGATGAGTCACTTTCTTTGATTTCCACATCCCTCTGACCCTGAACCCCCCCTGTATGCCACACCATAACTTCTCCTGACCAATCCAGACTCTGACAGCCTCACACAGCAGAGCCTGTCTGATGGAGAGGAGCAGCTGGACCGCCTCCAGCAGGCGGAGCTCACTCGAAACACATGCATGTCGCTGTGGAGGGCAGGTGCAGTCCAGGCCTGGCTGGAGGTTGTCATGGGAATGCCCATGTACACCCGAGCCTGCTCTGAAAACGTCAAAAGTGGGAAGGTACACTCTTGGTATACAAGTGGCTGTTTGTTTGCTGTGTGCGAGAGATTGGGGTGTGATGCTGTTGTTGTTTGATAAAGAAGTGGATTTCTGTTCTTTAGGTGCTGCTGGGCCTGACGGATGAGGATTTGGAGCTGGGTCTGGGTATCAGTAACCCCATTCATCGCAGGAAACTGAGACTGGCCATTGAGGATTACAGGAGAGCTGAAGGGGACCAAGGGTGAGCAGCCGCTAACAAATCACTGAAGAAATTTTTAATTGTTTCTTTAATATTACTGAGACTAGACAAAGTACATTTACTCAAGTACCGTAATTAAATACAAATGTGAGGCACTTGGATTGAGTATTTCACATTTCATGCTGCCTAATCATTCGACTCCAGGGAAATGATAGCTTTACTATGCAAATGAAGATTTAAAGTCCCCCTTCACTCAAAAATGTATTTTTCTTATGTTTATTTCCCTAAAATGTCTGAACTTGAATATCTTGGTGTGCAAAGTATTTCACTAGAGAGGTGTTTTTACATTCCTCTACTGAAGAGGGCGATGTCTGTGCACTTCCCTAAAATCTGATATCCAACGTACAGCAGGCACGCTAGATTAGGTGTGTCACAAATTCGAAAGCCAACTACTGTCTAATGCAGGAAACACATATCGACAGGGAAACAGACTTCGACACAACAACTGCAAAGAAACGTCCAGTGTAGAGAGGACTTGTAAGTACAGGACAGGCCCCCAGGAAGCTTTGAAGCCAATGTTTGTAGTGGCCAAACAGTGGAATTACAACTTCTGGGCCCATCACATGATGCTATGCAAGCCCAAAAAAACGTTCCTATTGACTTACGTGGCCAAAGAGACGTCTGTAAAATTAGGAGATAATTTTTTTTGAGTGTCACAACCCCTGCGAAAGGACTTGTTTCACTATTGGGATTTAATCCTTTCAGCCTGATAACATTTGGAAAGAAGAGCCGCACAACTGAATTATTCCATCCCTATTCAAGTAAATGGAGTGCGAAATTGGAAGTTAGTTGGCTTGGCCGTAGGAAGTGTCTAGTGCACTTGCTAATGGGCCCCACAATGCAGAAGTAGTACAGATCATCTGGGTAATTTCAAACACGACAGTTAAACATTTTTGGCTTCATGCAAAACTAAGCAGCTTTCATAGGAATGAACGGGGCCCCGCCTCCAATGCTGTATCCTGTTTTCTTTATACATCCATTGTACAGAGAGCAGAGTGTGCTGTAGTGTAGTGAAAGTTTTGACAGAACACATGGTAGAGTTTTTGGATGTTAAACCAAACCCTGGAGCTTACTAAAACTCTCATCATGGTAGATATTACACGCACCATTTCACAATGTCAGCCACTACCAGTTACAAGCTTAGCGAACAAGCTAAGGAACAAAATACAAATTAAAGACGCTCACTGGTAAATGAACTTGCACTTGTAAAGCGCCTTGCTAGTCTTCTGACCACTCAAAGCACTTACACTACACTACATGTCACATTCACCCATTCACACACTGATACAGTATACAAGGCTGCAACCTACCATTTTGATACACCTGCTAGTCTCCAACTTTGGTACATGTACACAACAGACTCCTCATCTGGGTCTGGGTCAGACTGAGGCTCAAACATGTATGGTTGCATCTCTTCCTCTAACACTAACGATAGCTATCTTGGTGAACACTGCTCCTTCACCGGTCAACCCGAGTAGGTATAGCTGTAGTTGGAGCAAATACTTGACCCGTCCACCAGCTACAGGATTTAGGATTACAGGCTACAGGACTACAGGCCCCCTTTGCTCCTTGGTCCAGAGGGAGATGCCCTGAGGAAAAAGTTAAGTTAGCAATAAGCTAAATATGAAGTGTAAAGGAGAGGTGGTTAAGGTAAGGCTTAGGGTTAGGCTGAGGGTTACACCTTGTTACTTATAAGTTGACTTACATCTTCATCTATACTGAGGAAAGTGGATTATTGCTGTGTTTGCCCTCATATTTATTCACTACAGCGTGGCGTTTAAGCAGGGTTTGAATGACCCTTGGTTAGTGGGTTTGTGTGTATTAGAGGTGGGCACAGTTTGTGTGGCTTGTTTGTCCGATGTAGGCTCCAAACAGAATGTATCTGCAGCTATATATGTCTCCGTCAACCTAGTGCTAGCACTGGAAAAAGCAGAGAGTGACACCTAGCACAATTAGGTAGTTAGGTATTTTCACTCTGGCTTATTTTACTTCAGTAAAGGATCTGGAAATTTCTAGCACTGCTGATTGGTAGTGTCTAATCATTTTTTTAGACTATCGAAAGCATCTGAGATGGACCATCACTGGGTGTCAACATCATGGCTGAGTGACGTGGGACTGCCTCAATACTCGCAGACCTTCCAGAGTAATCTAGTGGACGGGCGAGTGCTGAACTCTCTGAGCCGCAGAGACCTGGAGAGATTCCTCAACATCAGCGACCAGTTCCACCAGACCAGTCTCCTCCTGGCAATCCAGATCCTGCAGATACTCAGTTTTGATAAAGAGGTGAGATCATAGATCACAGTTTACATGAGGTTAAATGACAAGGTACTGATGTTTGTTCCTCAGCCACTGCATAAAGTTTTACTCAGCTACTCTCACAAAATGGCATGTGATTTCCATTATCATCCACCATAGCTAGAGGCACACAGGAGCTCTTGGAGGTGCATTATCTCAGCAGGCCCTCGTCCTCCCCTGACCTCTCTCTGTGTTTTCATCGCCCCCTGCCACATGAGAGCTGGCACAGTTATCTGTGTGTTGTGCTTTTGCAGGCCCTGCAGGCACGGCGGGCAAAATGTGAGCACCAGGACTGGGATCCCATTGTTTGGACATGTCACAGAGTAATGAAGTGGATCAGAGACATAGACCTTAAGGTGGGTGGGAGGTCAGTGACAGTATTTCCCTTTGCTTGGGAGATTCAGGGCAGATTGCAACCGGATACCACCTACTTGTTTCTAGGACTCCCTCAAAAATAATGATAGCTCTGTTGTTGTTGCTTCGCCACTACTGAAAGACAAAGGAAAAACACCTCAGGAGATACCATACAAGTTTTTTTTCTCAATTTTCTGTGAGTAATATCTTCCCAGCCTTCAGACATCTTATTTTGACATGCTTATTTTTTTTAAAGGCTTGGGCCATGACTGTGGTTTACTATTGAATTTGACATTTGTACCAATATGACTTTTGGCACAACTGTAGATAAAGTCTGAAGTCTGCCAATGTGTTGTGCTCTTCAGGAATTCGCAGACAACCTTCAGGGTAAAGGGATTCATGGAGCTGTGATGGCTCTGGACCCGTCCTTTGACACAGACGCCATGGCCAAAGCCCTGGGGATCCCCAGCAACAAACACATGCTGCATCGGCACCTGTATGAAGAGATGAAATCACTCGCTATCCCTCACAGGTGAATGAAAAACACTTCAACTCTTGTTACATACTTTTTGATGTCTTCCTGCTCTTAAAGATGCAGTCAGTGATTCTGATCCAGTATACTTTTTGTCAAATTCAAATTCACTATCCGCTACCTGTCTGTTCTGTGTGTCCACTGAAACACAACATTATGCAGGCGGCAACCTCCAGGCCTGAAAAATTAAGTCAATGCTGAAATGCCAAAAACTGCAGTTCCTTTAATGGCCCTCTCGTCCACATATGGTCACATCTGGCTCCAAAAAATTAAGATGGGGATGACACATGTCGAATTCAAGGCTTTAAAATGGGAGTTCACAAACCAGTGGTCGATGTCATGTCACGGTAGCTACATCCGTGAAGTCGTTGCCTCAGCAATGCATAAATTTGGGGGCCAAAGCTTCTGAAAGGGTTGTGATGGGAGGCGTGTCTTTGTTTAGACGTTGAGTTCAAATATCAACAATCTTTCCTCCGAATCACTGACTCCACCTTTAATGCAACAAATGATTTTACTCTATGATATAAAAATATATCCTCTCCAGCTTATTTTGCCTTTAAATATGACCATGTTCCTGTGAATGCTGTGGAAATATATGTGATTATCTCAGAGTTATACTTTAACATCACGCGCATAAATGAATATGTCTTGCAATGCCTCGTATTCACAGCAACGCAGAGCAGGGCAATGAGGTCATCGGCTCCTCTTCGCCTGTGGCTGTTAACCGCTTTGCTGAGGAGAGGGTGTCGATCAGAAGATCAGGAAAGGTAGCCTTTCATCTCACACTCACGTCATGTTATTGGAACATTATCATCTATGAATATGTATTTGTGACATGTGCAGCAGTTACACATGTTGCAGAACATACTTATACCAACATCGTGAGATTTAAATTGTAAATTGTGTTTTTTTACATAAAGTTATACATATTATTACATATATGTCAGTCTAACATCTCTGGCTTGATTCTGGCCAGCACCTTTATAGCATACCCTCCTCTCCCCCCTAATGTCTTACCTGTTTTTGTGTAAATGGGTGTTGACGGGGGATGTGACACAAAGAGCGATTAGAAGTGTCAGATAGTGAGAAAATTTTAATTTGGTGGAGGTTTTAGAAAGGTGACATCATTCCGAAATCAGTTTGGCTGTTGCAGCACGATGTTACAATTTGGATATAAAAATAAGTCTTGTGATTTAGGTGTACATTAAATAGTGTCACTCAAAAACACGTTTCATCAACAGCGTGTGGAGGAAAATGCAGCTTTAACTGTATTTTTCCATCTACAGTAGTGAGTAGTGCTGCAATCGGTAGCTTTTGTTGGACAATTTCACTTCAATGCCAGCTTGTTATATTTGACCAAAGTAGTATTTATTTATTTTTTTAAAGGGTCAATGTCTTATTTTGAGCAAGAAGCTTTTATGCCTTTTCATCTCTCCAGAGTCCGCTGAGGTTACGTGCAAACAGCCAGGAGCGAGGTCTGGGCTTCCATGGCAGCTGTGGCTCTCTGCCCAGAGAGGCTCGAGTTCAGGCTGTTCCCCGAGCCAAAGGCAGCCCGATGCACACCTTCAAGAGTGTCGAAATCACCAACGTCTGAATCAACTTCAGCCATCGAGTTCGCCCATGTTGTTGCTATTGTTTACATGCTTATTGTATTATAGTTGTTTACTACTGAGAGTGATCTGCACTCAACATCACTGGACTTTAAAGTCTTCAAGGGATGTACCACTTCATAATTCATATATACCATTTTTTGGCCAATATAAGAATAAGACATACTTTGTGCAGAAACAAAGATCATTTTTGACCTGATGGAGATGTTGTTGTAAATATAATGAAGAGGGAGAGGATTTTGTTTTTTCAACTTAATGTCCAAATGAGTTTTATATTATGAGTTAGAATGAGTAAGAATTACCTACAAAAAAAATCTGAACTCAGTGTTGTTCTCCTTCAATGCCTTATATGAAACAGGTCTCACAACACTGTTGTTTACTTTTTCAAATGTTTCAAACATGACAGTTGAAGTTTTTTGTTGTTGCACATGTCAGTAAATGGATAATTATCCTTGAAGAGATATTTCTGATTTTTTGAAGTGGGGTTTTATGGGGTACTTAAACATAAACAGTGTATTAAATGCAGTAGATATCAGTCAGCACACACCCAGTTTGGAGAAGCAGACTGGAGTCTGACATGGAAGCTATGCCATGTACTGCTGTGGAGGGGTCAGCAACAAAACCTAGGGTGTGTTCTGAATCGCATACGTTCTCTATTTACTTTTAGTAGGTACTGCAGCTGCGTTTAAAATGCACACATACTACTTCCTTATAACATAACGCCATGAACTTTGACCCTCTTGCTTTTATATCCATTAACTTAGAGATTAAACAATCGGCACTCACCAAATTCGCCAGAGACAGAGATCAACCCAGAAAGATCTGCTGTTGTTACTTTGCAATGTATGTAGTTTAACTTATAAAAAGTTATAACTACACAGATTGTAAATTCGAAAATAATATATTTGTGACAATGAAATCACACTTGCAGTTCTCTGTCATTATTATTTTTCTAGTTATGTCCTATTGTTGTTTCAGAATCAGAATCAGAAATACTTTATTGATCCCTGAGGGGAAATTATTTATGTTACAGGTGCTCCTTGCAAGAGAGGAAAGATACGTGAAAATATAAGAAATTTAAACAATAGTATTTACAAATATATAGTTAAATAAACAGGAATTATTAACAAACATAAATGTAAATAAATATATACAGTACAGGCCAAAAGTTTGGACACACCTTCTCATTCAATGCGTTTTCTTTATTTTCATGACTATTTACATTGTAGATTCTCACTGAAGGCATCAAAACTATGAATGAACACATGTGGAGTTATGTACTTCACAAAAAAAGGTGAAATAACTGAAAACATGTTTTATATTCTAGTTTCTTCAAAATAGCCACCATTTGCTCTGATTACTGCTTTGCACACTCTTGGCATTCTCTCCATGAGCTTCAAGAGGTAGTCACCTGAAATGGTTTTCCAACAGTCTTGAAGGAGTTCCCAGAGGTGTTTAGCACTTGTTGGCCCCTTTGCCTTCACTCTGTGGTCCAGCTCACCCCAAACCATCTCGATTGGGTTCAGGTCTGGTGACTGTGGAGGCCAGGTCATCTGCCGCAGCACTCCATCACTCTCCTTCTTGGTCAAATAGCCCTTACACAGCCTGGAGGTGTGTTTGGGGTCATTGTCCTGTTGAAAAATAAATGATCGTCCAACTAAATGCAAACCAGATGGGATGGCATGTCGCTGCAGGATGCTGTGGTAGCCATGCTGGTTCAGTGTGCCTTCAATTTTGAATAAATCCCCAACAGTGTCACCAGCAAAACACCCCCACACCATCACACCTCCTCCTCCATGCTTCACAGTGGGAACCAGGCATGTGGAATCCATCCGTTCACCTTTTCTGCGTCTCACAAAGACACGGCGGTTGGAACCAAAGATCTCAAATTTGGACTCATCAGACCAAAGCACAGATTTCCACTGGTCTAATGTCCATTCTTTGTGTTTCTTGGCCCAAACAAATCTCTTCTGCTTGTTGCCTCTCCTTAGCAGTGGTTTCCTAGCAGCTATTTGACCATGAAGGCCTGGTTCGCGCAGTCTCCTCTTAACAGTTGTTCTAGAGATGGGTCTGCTGCTAGAACTCTGTGTGGCATTCATCTGGTCTCTGATCTGAGCTGCTGTTAACTTGCGATTTCTGAGGCTGGTGACTCGGATGAACTTATCCTCAGAAGCAGAGGTGACTCTTGGTCTTCCTTTCCTGGGTCGGTCCTCATGTGTGCCAGTTTCGTTGTAGCGCTTGATGGTTTTTGCGACTCCACTTTGGGACACATTTAAAGTTTTTGCAATTTTCCAGACTGACTGACCTTCATTTCTTAAAGTAATGATGGCCACTCGTTTTTCTTTAGTTAGCTGATTGGTTCTTGCCATAATATGAATTTTAACAGTTGTCCAATAGGGCTGTCGGCTGTGTATTAACCTGACTTCTGCACAACACAACTGATGGTCCCAACCCCATTGATAAAGCAAGAAATTCCACTAATTAACCCTGATAAGGCACACCTGTGAAGTGGAAACCATTTCAGGTGACTACCTCTTGAAGCTCATCGAGAGAATGCCAAGAGTGTGCAAAGCAGTAATCAGAGCAAAGGGTGGCTATTTTGAAGAAACTAGAATATAAAACATGTTTTCAGTTATTTCACCTTTTTTGTTAAGTACATAACTCCACGTGTTCATTCATAGTTTTGATGCCTTCAGTGAGAATCTACAATGTAAATAGTCATGAAAATAAAGAAAACGCATTGAATGAGAAGGTGTGTCCAAACTTTTGGCCTGTACTGTATATATATACATATTTGTAATATTTATAATTATTTTGTTCACTTAATCAATTAATATTCCTGTTATTACTGTTCGACTGGTCATCAGTGACTTGAATGCACTGTCAGCCGTCATTGCGACTTCTGACAACTGTCAAACAGCTGTGAATGTGTTGATAAGCTGTCATCTGTTTGCGGCTCAGTCGATGTGACGTATTGTCCGCTGTGCAGAGGATTGTGGGTCAGCATAGCCAAAAAAGCATGCTGTCCTGCATTCTGCCAACTCGGACTGGATGTAGTAGAACATCCTGGTATTTTTGGCATACTGCATTTGACATACTATGTATTGGGACATACTAAATCTTTTTCTGACATACTGTATAGTATGGTTCAATGGATATTGGAACGCACAGGTATTTTATCCACCTAAAATAAGTCCCACCTATAAAACATTAACATCAGTTTAAGTGCATGTTATATTTAGAATAGAAGAGTAGAGCAGCTGGCAACAGGAAAGTGTAGCTGTTCTGTCGCGCTCTTCAAAACCAGACTCCATTTAGAAAAATAGTAATTTAGCTTTGCTGAACACAGGAGCTGCTGGTTTACCGTCACCCCAAACAGTTATTTTGTTTGTGTTATTGTGTGAATTAGGTGTTTAAAACGGTTAGTTTGGATTCACCGAATTCACACAATAACACAAACTAACTAACTGATTGAGGCAGCAATACACCAACAGCTGTTGTATACACTGAGCTAAAAATACTGCTTTTGTTAATGGAGTCTGGTGGAAAGGAAAAGCGGTGAAAATATTCTTAATACAGCATACACTTCAGCTGATAATGATCTTTTTAGGTGGCACTTTGTTTAGGTGGCTAAAATAGGTTTAGTGCTGACCTCCATCCACAGCAGTGCATTGCTTAGCTTCTGTATCAGACTGGAGTCTGCTTCTCCAAACTGGAGGCATGCTGACTGACCTCTATTCTATGTAATACACTGACTATGGGTAAGTAAATTATACAGTCCCACTTAAAAGAATCTGAACTATCTCTGTAATGTGTAGGGAAAAATCCATTATAACATGCTTTCACTGTAGAGATACATATCAGCTGTTTATCTTCTGAGGTGACTGTGTCATGTCAGCTGCTCTACATACATGACTGAGATGTTGTTTCTGGCTCCTCTGACACTTTTCTGGTCCATCCAAATGTGTCATCACAATTAATATTATAATAACTGTAATAGACATGATTTAAAACAATATTAAATTTTACATTTGGAGGATTTTGGGGTGACATACAACATACAACTTTTATTACGCAGCACACAAGACAATCTTTAATATGAATTCTGTACTTTTCAAAACTTATAAAAACCCATCTTCTCATTAGTGTCACATAATGTAGTCATGTAAGGAAAGAACTGAAGTTGTTTGGTTTTCATTTGAATGTGAACGTTTAGAGAATTTAATTAACAAAAATCATTCCATGTAGCTGATATGAAGATACAACATACAACTGAATGTTTGCAAGTGTTCATGTGTAAAATTCAGCAAATGATCTCCACATGTTTATACTATATACACACTAAAAAAAAGGCAATACTGTTACTCATACTATGAACTAAATGGAGAGAATGTAATGGTATATTTTGTACAGTTTAATCATGTTTTATAACTCACAGTTGTATAAAGTTTGTTTCTGAGCATGAAAACACATGTATGAAATGTCACAGGGCCACACTGTGTGCAGCCGAACAAGCGCCCGAGGTCAATCCAAATAGTAGAAAACAGGTTTGTCTGCTGTGTTCTGGGCGTCTCCTTCAGTCACCCAAAGGCACAGTTGTTAAAGCGGGAAGATTAGACCAGTTCAAACCTGTATGGAAACAGGAGGAAGGTGGTGTTTGCTTTTGATGCCAGTGTTAATATGACATTTGCAGTCTCTCTTCACTCAGCTGTCAGAGCTTTTCATGTTACATTAAAGGTGGAATTATTGTCAACTTATATACAGCATGGGCCTGTTTTTATTTTGCAAGACAAGTGCTTTAAAATCTCTGTTTCAGCATTCGCTGAGGAAGTTATTCTATGAAGATTTTGGAGAGATATGGGAATTTTAGTGCACAGTGGTGTGCAGATTTATGATATTTCAAAAATGCTGCATTAGCTTGTTGTTTGTTACAGGTATTTGCATTGAAGAATGGATCAAAAATCCTGTTTGCATTTTCCCAGTTTAAATGATTTTTCAACCTTTAAATGAGTCTGACATAGTCACACCTCTCCCAGTACAGCCATATTGAGGATAACTTTAAATAAGATTAAAAGAAAAAAAAAAGTGCAAATAAACTTGTTGTATAGTGTTACCCAGGATAATCAGGCCATGATTAAATGTTAAACAACCACAAACTCATTTTTGTCTCATCTGCGAGCCTGTGAGCAGAGCAGGTGAGGGTTAAGGGCCTTGTGGACGCCCTCATGGGTGGTAATGAGGGATCAATCAGATTTATCCTCATCAAACCAGGAAGCTTCAGGGTCTCTGACCTTTAGGCCACCACTGCCTCTATAGTGATGCTGTTGCCTGATATCAGACACAAGGTAGGCCTCTGCTAAGTGACAACAAGGCTTCACATTTTCAAAGTCAAGTCCACCCAGTTTGGTTCTGGAGCTTTCGACTGTATGACAAGTTCTTCTTCAGTAGATGGAGTTTGCTCTGGTGTACAGTATGCTCTGAGCATTTTAAGGATTTCTTGTTCATGTTGCCTTAAAGCTTGTAGATTGAAGTGGGAAAAATAAATTTCTGTGACAAATGGGCGACTTCATTTGCTGAGGAAGGTTATGTGACACGATCAAAAGCTCCAGAAGAGCTACCGAGTGGAACTCATAGTGAGATTGTTTTTGTCAGCTGTATTTACAATTTTATGATGTTTGTGATAACATAATGCCACACTATAAAGAATATGAGTCAAATACTTCAGACCACAACATGTCAGAATTATTGGTTTCCTCTTCTACACATCACAGTCAAAGATACTGTTGAAAAGATTACCTTTATTTTGATTTAATTTGATCGGAATCATCATCAGCTTTAATGGCTTTCTGTTTTTTTCCCGTTGCTCTCAATGTACTTACAAAGAAATAGACATAACAGCTATGATTATCAAAACAACAATAGAAGTATTAGTATTAGTATTAATATTATACTTTTTGCTTCTCAGTTGTGAGGATTTACTCAATTTCTTTGTCATATATTATAGGAAACTTATTTTCTATTTTTATTTATTTATTTATTTATTTTCTATCAAGCAATTTGATGGTGTTCCCTTGAGCTCTGGAAAATAATTTAAAAATTAAAAATTATTTGAATAAATGTATTTGACATTTTATTCTTAAATAAATAAATAATAATAATGATATAAGAAGAAGATTTTATTATTATTATTATTATTATTATTATTATTATTATTATTGTCAGATTGGTCATGAAAACAGTTAAAAATGTCTACCTAAAACATTCAAGAGACCAAGGGGACATCATCAAATTGTTTGACAGAAAATAAGTAAGTAAACAGATAGATAAATGAATAATCATTAATCTATAATATATGACAAAGAAATGGAGCAAATCCTCCCACTTGAGAAGCTGAAAGTATGAAGTATAATTCAGAGAGATTCTGAAATAAATGTATTTAAAATTCAAATGTATGTACATTTATTGAAATTACTTTAAAAAAATTAAAATAAAACTGTTAAAGAAATTATTATTCAGTCCCCCTTATATTGGCCATGTTAAACCGTGTTAATCGTGCTTTACTTTAATATGTTTATTCAATTTCAGTCATCTTTACTGATCTGTTTGCGGGTGTGTCCTTGTCCCACTGATGTGTCCCCAGAGGAAGTTCACCTGGGCGGCACTAGGACCGAGCGGAGAACAGGTCACAGACGCACTTTACAAGCAGCAGAGGGGAGGTTTCAATACGGCTGGAATTTGAACAAAGTTCCTGATAAATAGCCCACATTGTTATCTGTTATCTAAAACAATACGCTTTGTGTTTTTAAAAGCAGAAACCTCTCTTAAACAGGGCGCCATTTGTCGCGTCTATGTCTCCTTCCTCTGTGATCTTCCTGAAAACACCTGCGTGATTCAGGTAACTCACCGGTGGAGAGAGGGAAGTTCTTTGGCACTGAGCGGCGACAAGGTAAGGCCTCTTCCAGATCACCTCCACCATGTAGCACCATGAGACCACTATCAGATGAGCCAGAGCTGTAGAAGGCTTTATCTTAATGAGGTGTTGGATCAGAGCTGTGTCCAGATAAGTTTGTAGTGGCTGCTGTGAGGGGACGGGTCCTCCCTCTCAGGTCCCTTCCTACTTTACACACAATAAAGGCGCTGGCTGCACACAGGCTGAAGGACGGACACCCTCCTGTAATGTTTCACCAGTTAAACAGCCTACATGTTACCTGTACAGTTCCCTAACAGCAGCAGTGATCAGGTGAGTGTTACAGCAGAGGAGAGGCTGTTGTTTTAGTGCTGTAAATGTCCTGATGTTGAACAGGACACACCCGTCCAGTCTGTAACGTGCAGAGCAGCTCAGGGTTTGTGTGTTAATGTTAGGAAGAAAGCAGCCATTGGAAAGGACACAGAAGGTCAGCATGCAGCCTGACAGAATCACAGAGCAGGACACTGTGATGATGGTGGTACGGCACATGTTGGTTCTCTTGGCACATCAGTATCAGCATATACTGTATCTGTGTGTGTGTGTGTGTGTGTGTGTGTGTGTGTGTGTGTGTGTGTGTATCTGTGAAGTCGAGCAGGAAATCAGGCTCCTAAATGGCAAAGTAAAACACAGAAATCATAAATACAGTATTAATTCAGTGAGTAAGGTATTAAAGTAGGGATGCTCTGATCCAACAGAGTCCATGACCTCATCTATACTGAGAGGAACGCTCATCCAATAGCAGTGCTCCTTGTTTCACATATGTAAAATAGATATCCTTGGAGTCATCTGTATGCAAAGTAACCTGAGGTCAGGAGTAAATGTAGTGTACAGACAAGAATCCAACAATTAAATACATATTACGATACAGGGGTTATGATCCAATGTGTTGTGGTGTTTTGTAAGCAAGGCAATATAATGGCATTTTAGGAGAACTGTTATGGTAGGCTATAACACACTATAATGCAATGTTTAAATTTGTATGCAGTCAGAAGAGTGAGATCTGCGTTTGTATCCAACATGGCTCTCCTTTCTGTGCAGTCCAAGCAAAAGACTTAACAATCTGCAAGAATCAGTAAAAATAAGTATATAAAAATGGACGATTCTTTATGTAAACTAATTGAGAAAATGTTAAAAAGACGTTAAAAATCAATGTAATTTTTGATAATCAGTACAGTACCATAAATCGCAACAGTTATGTTTATCAATATTTTCTTAAATATGCCGCTAAACACTGAGTCTGTGAGCCACCATGACTGAATGAATGTACCTAAGAGCAGAATTTTATGATGACATCGACAAAGAAACTGTATTTAATATGGGTCAGTCATGTCAGAGCTGATATTTGATCCGTTTAATTAAGTCAGCACTTGCCTCAGTTCTGCCTATGGGCTTGATGCGTGAATGTGCACTAAGTCTCACACACTTACAGAATGGGCTGGGTAATATGGCTGAAATCAACATCATAATTAGAATGTTTTCCCAAAATGAAATACACGTGCAAAATAACCTATAAAATCATTATCAGTTTGATGTTTAATGCAGTTAACTGTATTTTTATGTTACGCACAGCGCAACCTTATTTTCTTGATGGGGAATCATGGCAGTGTCTCTTGGCATAAGTTTATATAACAAACAGTTTCTCAGGGTGACAACTGATCCTCGACTTTACCGTTATACTCACAACTGTCCCACTTAAAACATCGATAGGAAGAAACTAAAATTTCTTTAAGGACAAGGAGACATGGAAAAGCAACTTGTATAAATGTTACACATGAACAACTATACTAGATAAAGTGCTGTGAATGATAATAAAATTATTTGGATGTGAGTTATAATAATAGTCAAGTCAAGTTAATTTATGAAGCACATTTTATACGAAAGCGTAAACTCAATGTGCTTAAGATACATCATACATGACAAACAGGACATAAAAAAAACATAAGAGAAGGTATTATCACTATCATTAGTCTTAAAAAAGGGAGATAATAACAATAATAATATTAATTCTTAAAACAAACAAAAAATACACTTAAAAGCTTGTGAAAAGAGATATGTTTTTAAGTTTGCTTCTAAAAGAGAACACTGTTGTTGCAGAGCGTAGTTCATGTGGAGCTGTGTGACAGGAGAAAAAGTTTGAGGCACTCCATTAGGCTCAAGACATAGAAAACCTACATCTATCAGAATGCCCTGCACCGCACCAGGGGTCTCATTTATTTAAAAAAAAAAATGTGTAGGATCCATACTAAAAATGTAAGTTTGAACAAAAACCTCACCATCTGCATCACCAATTTCCTGTCTCCAAAATGTTTGTCAGCATGGGTCAGAGTTTCTCCCATCAAGTCTGTTTTTGTAGCTCACATCGTTTGCGTTGGAAGTGGCGTACGCCTCTTTCAGGTCTTGTTTTGTGCGTACGCAGGGTTTATAAATGAGACCCCAGATCAGTAAGCACTGCTGGTGGGTGACGTAATCGAGCTTCGCTGTTTTGACACAGAAAACAATATGGCGGCGGGCCAGTAACAGAGAACCTTGACTTACAGTTTAGCAGTAAGCAGTTTCTGGAAACATTTTAGGTGTGAAATAGGCAGAATATTGGTTCATATTTTATCAGTGCTGCTTAGTTTTACTGTTTTTTTCAGCCTCTGTTTTTACAATACAGGAAACAGTCCCACTTCCTGTTCTCATACTACAGCCAAACAGTGCACTAAAATATGTTTCTGAAAACATTTTAGGCGAGAAATAGGCCCTAGAGCCAGCAAAAATCCGCTGGATGATGCGTTAGATCTGAGAGATGAGCAGGAAGATCTGAGTGCTGCTAAGATGGAGGGAAGTTTACCACAGTTCATTTACATATACTACCCACAGTCATGATACAACACTGGTTGAAAATTGGCAGAGTATCTCTTTAATTAATTTAAACATCATTTTGTAAAATAGTGACATGATATGATCAATAGACAATCAAATATAATAATATCGAATTATCACCCAGCACTACTCTGTTTATTCAGTGAGTTAAAGTACTTTAATTGAGTTTCACTCACAGTTGAGATTTAACATGTACACCAAATTGCCAAGTGTCATTGTTCAAACAGACGCAGTGTGTGGGCCGTCATTACAATGCCAGAGAGCCATTTAATAGATGTCCGTGGGAAACACCTGCTTCAGCATCACAAGAAAAGCACTGTGATGCCGGTGCCAGTGTATCAGTAACATATTCCACAGACCATGATAAAAAGGACAATCAATTATTTGATTGTCCTCCCAGTCATTAGCTCTCCCTCATACGCACAGAGCATTCAGGACCCCTTTGTTAACAGCAGCGGCTCTCCCTGCCCATCCCATCACGTCTTTGTCAGAACAAGAGGACTGAAGCTTAATTGCAGGGTGTGCTTTGTGCGAAGGGATGGACAAATTAATTTGCATTTAAGCACATTGATGACATGTTTTAAATACTTTGTCCTTTAAATCATAAACTAAAATGCCATCACTTCATGTGTCGACACTGTTTGTCTTGTCCTGAGAGTAGAGCAGCAGGTGGTGGCTCCATAGTGATGGGTGCAGGAAGTTTGAACTGGTTTACTCACTTTAATTTATGATGTACATACAACAGATTTAACTTTTTTTTTTTTGACTCTGTGTTTTATGAGATGCATTTCCATGGCAAATCCACAGATTACAGAATTTAAAGTACAACCCCAATTCCAAGACAGTTGGGACGCTGACTAAAATGTCAGTAAAAGCAGAATGCAGTGATTTGTGAATCCCATTTGACCCATATTCAGTTGAATACAGTAAAAGACAAGATACTTAGTGTCCAAACTGATTAACTTTATTGTTTTTGTAAAATATACACCCATGCCTTTGATGCCTGAAACACCTTAAAACATAGTTTGTACAAGAGCAACAACATACTGGAAAAGCTGTCGAATACTCTCAAAACACCGGTTTGTAATATTTCACAGGTAAGCAGGCTAACTGGTAACAAATTAAAGTATCATGATTGGGTATGAGAGGGGCTTCCTTGCAAGGCTCAATTGTTCTCAAGTGAGGAACTGTGTGGGAAAATGGTCCAGCAGTGTAATACCAGCGTTTCTGGACTCACAATTGCAAAGAGTTCATGGATTTCACCATCTACAGTTCATTATATCATCAAAAGATTCAGAGAATCTGGAGAACTCTCTGCATGTAACAGGCAAAGCTGCAAACCAACATTAAATGCCCCATGACCTTTAACCCCTCAGGCTGCACTACATTTAAAACCAGTATGATTATATAAAGGATATTACCACACGGGCTCAGGAACACTTCGGAAAACCATTTTCAGTTTGTCACTGCATCTTCAAATGCAAGTGAAGACTCTAACATGCAAAGTGAAAACCAAATATCAGCAACATCCAGAAATGCCGCCAGTCGCTCTGGGCCTGAGCTCATCTGAGATGGATGTGGAAAAGTGTGCTGTGGTCTTATGAGTCCACATTTGAAATTGTTTTTGGAAAACACTGACATCACTGACGTCCTTTGAGCCAAAGAGGAAAAGGACCATCCAGATTGTTACCAGCACAAAGTCCAAAAGCCAGCATCCGTGATGGTATCGGGGTGTGTTGGTGCCCAGGGCATTGTGGGTAACTTGCACATCTGTTGAGGCACATACAGATTTTGGAGCAACATATGCTGCTGTTCAGAAAACGTGTTTTTCAGCAAGACAATGACAGCAACACACTCTGCACAAGTTCATAGTAAAAAAAAGTGTGGGTACTAGAGTGGCCTGCCTGCAGTCCAGACCTGTCTCCCACTGAACATGTGCAGCACATTATAAAGCACAAAATATGACAACAAAGACCCCTGACTGTTGAGTCATATATCAAACAAAATGGGAATGAATTTCAGTTTGAAAATAATCGTCAGTTCCCAAACTGACGATTATGCTTGTGCTTGTTGCACACATCAAATTCATAATGGGCGTATATTAAGTTTATCAGTTTGAACATTAAACATCTTGTCTTTGTACTGTATTCAATTGAATATACGTCAATTAAGGTTTGCAAAGCATTGCATTCTGTTTTTATTTACATTTTACACAGCATCCCAACTTTTTGGAAGTCAGGGTTGAATAACTGTAAGTATACTTTAAAACCCTCCAGCACAGTTCATATTGGCACACTGGAATGGATCTGGCAATAATTACATACTGTAAGACAGCACAAACTGTCATTGTATGTGCTTACCCTTAGGCAAATTTTTTGAAGTGTTGGTATGACTACAATGGTTTATTGAACTTTTAAAGGAGCTGTGTGTGACATTTAGAACATTAATATAGCAACAGGAAACTATTTGCTGTGTAAAGATAAAGTGAAGTCATGGCAGCCTGAGCAGAAAATAAAGCAACACACCCTCTGTGTGTTTAAATCTGAGCTTTTGTGTTCTAAACTGTGGAAGATAGGCCGGTTGCATGCACATGGTAGTGTGTGTGTGAGTTCCTGTGAGTGTGTTCCACTGACTGGGTAATGGCTGCCATTCTGTATTGTCCTCATACAGTGATTGATAACTGCGTACCAACCCACGGTGATGGGATGGTGTCGTTGTTGAAGTGTAATGCCCTCCCTCCAGACCCCCCCTTGGATAACACTGTTGTTTCTGTCAGCACTGTTAGCATCATTAGCTGCTAGCTGCCAGCTCAGCCACCTCTATGGATGAGAACTCTGTGCAGACAATCCCGGCTCAGACTCTGAATCTTATGCTCTGAATGGCCCATACAGCACTACCACAGGTACAAAAAGACTCAACTAACAAGTGCCTACTTTATGTCTTGTATTTCCAGCTAACTCCCTCGTCATTCATGTCGCCTCAAGTATTTGCCCTAAAATTTACACTAATATGCGATGAATAGAGATGACAAATTTCAGTCTCAGACAAGCCTTCAGTAATGAGTTTGCTGTTTCAAATGTTTTATTTGTTTCTGTTCTGTGCATACAACTTAGTTTTACTTTGTTTGCAATGTGAAACAAGAATGGGCAGCATAAGAAGATAAACGTAACACTTACACATTCTGATGTTTATATACTGTAGATCACAAGTCACCTGTTAAATGGATAGTTATGACGTGTCATTTATTCAGCTGGCATTGTTCATTTGTTTAAAATCAGTGATGGTTACCTGCTTGACAGGTGCATTGGAAAGTGAAGTCATGCAAAAGGAAGTGTTCACTTCCTGCACACTGTGAGCACCAGGTTTGTTCACAATGCAACAGGTGGTCTCAGACATTTTGGTAAGCCAGGTGGATCCAACAAATTAAACTGTAAAGCATTATTTATGGTGTTACACAATTCCATATAGTATTATTTGAGATATTCAAATCCCACAATATAATAACAGAGTTAGATCATGTATGATAAATACTTTTCTTCTGCCTTTCTCAGTCCTTTGAGCTGCATTTTGTGCACAAAAGGTGCCGTTTAAATAGCATTTATTATAGTTTTTTATGTTGCCCAGTCGGCACGGTGGTGTGGTGGTTAGCACTCTCGCCTCACAGCAAGAGGGCTGCCCGTTCGATCCCGGGCGTTCTGTGTGGAGTTTGCATGTTCTCCCCGTGTCAGCGTGGGTTCTCTCCGGGCACTCCGGCTTCCTCCCACAGTCCAAAGACATGCAGACTGGGGACTAGGTTAATTGATAACTCTAAATTGTCCATAGGTGTGAATGTGAGCGTGAATGGTTGTTTGTCTCTATGTGTCAGCCCTGCGATAGTCTGGCGACCTGTCCAGGGTGTACCCCGCCTCTCACCCAATGTCAGCTGGGATAGGCTCCAGCCCCCCCGCGACCCTCAAGAGGATGAAGCGGTTAGAAGATGAATGAATGAATGAATGTTGCCCAGTTCTAATGTAAATTATAGGAGTTCAGGATTGAAATGTAAATGTAAAAATAGTTGTAGTCTGAACAGCTTTTCTTGCTTTCACAAGAATTTGTTTGGTATCTCAGGATTGTATTTTCCTGTGTCGTTTGCAGCTTGGCTGTGACTGAAGGATTTTTGGGTTTAATACTGATTTTCGTAGAAAGAATCGGACAGGCTTGTTTTATTGTTGCTTCATTGATTTTTCTCCACTTATTTTTAGACCACAATTATATATTAATTATCATTTTACATTCAAATCAGCATATTGAAGAGTGTAAATCCCACCCCACAGACATATTTGTTAATATTACACTGTTTTAAATGCACAAATTCAAGAAACTGACAGGATTACATTTGATTGAAATTGTATTTATATGATTTTATGTGACAAAATTGATTGATTTAATGATTGAATGATTTTTACAGAATTTTATAGAAAAACTTTTGACAGGCAATAATTTATAAAAGAGCACCATTTCATATTGCAACCCACAGTATAGTGTATGATCCACTTAATGGCTCAGTACCGCAGTGCTACTGATGCAGCAGGGTGTCTCAGGGCACATTGTTAAAAATGTGGTCAAGGTGTTCAAACATTTAAGCTCACAGAGTACACATTTTTTTGTTGGTTGCTTATAACTACAAAATGTGGATTGTTAAAGAGAGGAAAAGTTTCTCTCTCTGTTGCTGAGCCAGAGCCTGAGCCATCTTTCCTTGCCATAAATGTGAGTGTGTGGACTAGAGTGTGGTGGTCGAAAGGCTTTTAATGATTTATTTGGTGCACAGCAGCACCTTTAATACCAGTGTAGCATTTTATGAACACTGACACACAACCTCAACATTGTTGGTGAACAGGTCTTAATCCAGATGCAGCACTTTTACAACCACGGTCTGTATTTCTAATGAATACTTCCTGCATGATAACATTATTTGAACATGTTTCACAGCACTTGACTCAGGCTTCAGTTTACACAACAACAGTTGCCACACAACTCACTTCACTAGAGGCAATCTGTAATGCTACAAAAACAGTGGTTCCCAAACTGGTGGGTCAGGAACAGGATCAGGAATCCTTGTAACGAGGATAAAAATGTTTAAAGTAGGATAGGATTTAGGGCCTGTGTTCACATAACTTTTTTTCTTCAGCAGAAAAGCGGTCCCAGGGCACTGGGAAGCGCTTTATCCCTGTTCTTCATAAAAAAAGAAGCTCTCCCAGCACTTCGTCTTTAAATGACTGGCTGCACATGGGTTTTGTTTCTATGCCAACAATTTCTTGACATTAACATTAGCAGGGTAGCTAATGCAATGCTATGTCAACAGAGCGTTGATTATACAGTTAACAAGCTTACAGCAGTACAGTGATAAAAGCACAACACTCACCAGCAACATCCAGTGTCCATGGGCCGATCTGGTCCCACAAATGGGCTCTTCTATCTTTGTTGTGACAGTTAGACAGTAGCCAAGCTAAAGGACCAACATGACATCACCAACGCCTTTCTGAAAATTTCAGAGATTTTCAACTGGAAGCGCTCGGGGTGGCCGCACAAAACAGGCAGAGCGCTCTGAAAAATTTGCACTTTTTCTCTACCTGGCCGTGGACACTCTTTTCATTGGGAACAGTTGAAAAAAGTTACCAGCACTGAGAAAAAAATGCTATGTAGACACAGGCCCTTATGTGGATATATTTACAGAAATAGAATATAATATTCATAACCATGTTTTCATTTATTTATAATCACCTGAAAATAAGAATTGTTGTGTTTTTGTTACCTTAGATTAAGCCATTTATATTTACATATGGAGCGGGCCTCTTTAGGGTTGGATATCGTTTGGGGTTTTTCCAGATACCGGTGCTAAAATGTTAGTTTTACAACAGTACGGGTATTGAAACTGTACCTGAACTGACACTCTTTGAAAAGTAAAGCACAATATGATGGCTAACAACATGAAAGAAGTGCTTTTTTATTGCAAAGGCAAATTTAAACTTGAAATTTGAACATAAACTTACATAAAAAACAAAACCTTACTCATCTACAATTAACACTAAATAATAGTAACTCATTATTTAAATTTTTATTAATTTTTAAGACAAAAAAAAAAACACAGACACACACACACACACCCACAAACACCAAAATTAACATAGACTTAACAAAGACAGCGTCATTCCTTCAACATAAACAGCAGAGCTCATAGTATATGTTTCAAAAGTGTTTTGCTAACTTAGGAGAGCCTCAGTAGCCAGATGTTTCTCTATTGTCTGTTAAGCAGTAGCTGACATTCACCACTATGAGAACAGATGGTCAGCCTTATAGTCCACCTACAGTGAGCCCGGTCAGGTTCCAGTGGGATGCTAAGTCTGCTTGCTAACGTCAGGGCTAACCCCTTTAATCAGCAGGTGACAGGCAAGACACAAGAACTTGGCTGCGGTTTCAAGGAGCTGTAGCATTTATTCACTGACAAATGGCCTTAACTGTACACACAGTGAACTGCCACAGTAAACTTAACACCCTCTCAGCTGCACACTCCCTACGCACACATTCTGGCACCATAAGTGCTGCCAAACAGAACATAAAACAGATTTGGGGGATTGTAACTTTGAAGTTCACTGTTTTATTGTGAGAATTTGTGAAAAGGGGGGGTCTCATCCAGGTTTGATATATACAGTGAGGTGTGTTTACTTACAGAGAACCAGTTGCATGAACATTACAGTACAAGTACAGTTCAAACATCACACACCGCCTCTCTGACACAGTCTCAAAACTAGACAAAAAACCCCATACTTTACAGAAGTAGCAGTTTTGCAGGATTGTTGTAATGACTTACAATAAATTATACATTATACATATTTTGCGTTATTTCTGGGACACATTTATACAAGATCCACTGTGTTTTATTGTATACTTCACAATAAGTGTTGAGTAGTATATTATCATACCATGGACATTTTTGTGTCGCTCCATTCTTTGAGTGTGAGTCACTCCCCTCAGTGATTCTGTCTCTCAGTCCGTCATGTTAAGACGTGTGGAGCTTCCTCTGCACTTGTTTACTTATAACCTGTTTTCTTGTTAACCTGCTCTCTCGCTCCTGTTGCTCAAAATGTAGCAGCCTCTCAGCGTTTTTATGCAAACCGTAAATGAAGTCATTCATTCTCAGATGCAGCCAGATTTAGTTCAGTGGCAATCAAAAGCGTGATGCTGAAATTCAGTCAGGACAGGCTTTAATTGTTGCAGCAGTAAAACATTTTTTAGTTTGGGGATGTGGCTCCGCTCAGGAACAAATCTGAGCAAGCCTGATATGCAGAGGAAACAAGCTCCTGTGGAGCCTGAGATGTAGATTTGAATGAATATGAACACACATTGAAAGACACATTCACAACTCACATGCTGTAAAACAAATGCTGTAATGCCTGAGGCAGGCAGTGGTGTGGAAGGAAGGGCGTCACATGTTTAAAAAGCTCTTGTAGACTAACTTGTGTTTTGGGGCTTGACTTGACATGTAAAAACATAAAACAATTATCAGATGGACCTTGTAGTGTTAGAAATAGGTCTCAGTGGTTACTTGCAATTGATGGTATATGAACCATGTAACAGTAGTGGATTAGTTGACTTGTCAGTTGACAGAATATTATCAGCAACCTTTTTGCAAGCTAAAACAGGAAACATTTGCTGTTTTCTGTTTCTCCTTCTTTCTTTTATGTATCACTGTAAACTGAATATCTTTGGGTTTTGGGAGTGTCAACTGGACAAAACAAGACATAAGAAGATGTCACCTTGGGGTGTGGGAAACTGTTTTCCCATTTTCTGACAATTTATAGACAAAATAATTACTCAGGTAATCAAGAATATATGAGGCTTCATTCAAACATTACCTGATGGCTGATTATGATAGTATAGTCTAAGGGCTGCTGTGGACCTGCGTCACTTAGGGCAACAACAAAGTTTGTCTTGGCTGCGTCCGTTCAATAGACTAACAAGAAAGGACAGCAGAGGAGAAACCCACACACCAATGCAGCTGGTGCTGGACAGCAACAAGAAGGTCTATACGCTGAGATCACACACCCTTAGCTCTAATACCAACATGGGCAATGTTAGACCCATCCAGGCCATGCTCTTTTTATGCATCCATGTACTCAGTATGATTACTAAGCATAAAAGATAAAATCAGATATTTTCAAACAGAGACATTTGTGGTTTCAAATAAGCAAGGAGTTTGCATGTTCTCCCTGTGTCAGTGTGGGTTTTCTCTGGGTACTCCAGCGTCCTCCCACAGTCAAAGACATGCAGGTTAATTGGGGACCCTAAACTGACCATATGTGAGTGAATGAGTATGTGAGTGTGAATGGTTGTCTGTCTCTATGTGTCAGCCCTGTGATAGTCTGGTGACCTGTCCAGGGTGTACCCCACCTCTCACTCAGTGTCAGCTGGGATAGGCTCTAGCCCCTCTGCAACCCCTAGCAGGATAAGCAGTTACAGAAAATTAATGAATTAATGATTTGTAAACTGCACTAAACAAAAACCTTTTGTCAGTCCAGCCAAAAGGAATTATGGACTGTTGACAAAATCAACAGTCCACCTTCAGTGAGCCCGGTCGGGTTCCAGTGGGATGCTAAGTCTGCTTGCTAATGTCAGGGCTAACCCCTTTAATCAGCAGGTGACAGGCAAGACACAGGAACTTGGCTGGGGTTTCAAGGAGCTGTAGCATTTATTCACTGACAAATGGCCTTAACTGTACACACAGTGAACTGCCACAGTAAACTTAACACCCTCTCAGCTGCACACTCCCTACGCACACATTCTGGCACCGAAATGAGGCATCAAATCTGCGTTTTGATTCAGCCTATTAGGTACTGGTTGTATGGGAACCCAGCCTTAGTCCTCTTCCACAGAGTCCGCCACATTGCTCTACAGTAGCCCAGAACAGACAAACCAAACACTTGGATCAGACAGGGCCATTCACTTTTTCACATCGGCTACCGCAGTTCTCTTACTCGCTTGGCACATTGGAGAAGTGCCATTTGGTTGCAATCTGCAACCTCACCACTAGATGCCACTAAATCCTCCACACTTGACCTTTAAACATTTGTCTGTTAAGTTACTACATATTGCTGAATGGTGACTGAGCCACTGAGGAAAGCCCTTCTAATTGCAGTATTAGGAACTTAACTTTGTGTCTGTGATGACATTCCCAGGAAAAATCACAGGCGGCACTAAGTCATTAGTAATCCGCACCAAAACATACATACATGCACACACTCTCACACATTATCTATGCTGTGATCACACTTTCTTCTCGCCAGCCGTAGGCCTCATAAAAAAACAGACATAAATAAATTCACCAGCCTGGTTTCAAGCCTTAAACTATGCCAACAGACACATTGCAATTACCACTTATCGCCATTGCTAACTTACCTGTTTTCTATTTGTTGTAATGCTTGCTTCAACCCACTTAGTCATTATATCCACATTATTGATGATTATTGATCAAAAATCTTGTTTTAATGTTTTCTGGAAAAAAAAACAAAAAAACCCAAACAACAACAATAATCATCCCTGCAACTTTATCGCATCAGAGAGGCTATCTGGTCAGAAATATTGTTATGTTTGATTTTGTCTCCCAGTCCTAGCATTAATGAAAAATAAAAAATATCAAGATTTATATCGTGTATCGCGATATAGACGAAAAATATTGTGATATCATTTTCAGGACATATTGCCCAGCCCTACTTCAGAGCATTGCTTAACCCTTTATAGTGTGACGTGGCCGGTACCAATATATAACATTGGTCATTTAGTTTCATATAATGCCAGTATCTACTCTAAAATTTTAGAACTGAGCCTGTTACAGCAGGGTCTATTTCCTAGCCTGCCTAACTCCTCACCTTTGCCACATTAAGCTTCTGACTGTCACAATAACTGCTGGGGGTGAGGGCGGTATCAGATGAGAAGCTGAAATGTTGAAATGCCTGTTGTCACACAGCAGCAGAAACCAAGCTCCCTGTTCACCACATGAGTTTGTATAACAGCCAGTAAAATAAGGCAGTTGTGCTCAATGGAAGTACAGCATGTCTACGATTACTAGGTTACTACGATCTATCATTACAGTGTGACAGCTTCATGGTTTGTGTCTCCTCTCACTGTATTGGCAGGTCCTCCAGCAGGGATGTGTTCCAGTCGGGGTATATGCGGCGGCAACGACCGTCCCAACAGATCCTCCAACTCAGAGGGTGCTGGTTCAGGTGCTCACTATGCCCTGTGCGCCCTGGGAGTGGGACTCATTGCTCTGGGTATTGTCATGATTGTGTGGACTGTGATACCGATGGACGGTGAGGCCTCAGGCGGCTCCCCCACTTCGTCGGGCAACACCACCACGGGGCCTGACGGTGCTGAGAACGAGGATGAAAAGGACAACAAAAAGTCTGCAACAGTGGCTATGGTGTTGGTTGGAGTCGGGGCGGCCATGTTGCTTTTATCAATTTTCCTCGGTGTGAGGAGCAAGAGGGCACGACGCAACAGAAGAAACCAGCCAGTTGCAGTAGGAGTCCCCTTCATGAACCATGTGCCAGGGGAGGATGAGGAGGCGTGAGTGATGGCTTCTTGTCTTTGTTTTAAAGTCTGATTTCGAAACATTTCAACCTGGAATATTTAAAGCCACTTTGTTTTTCTGGATTTTACTGGAAACAGCAAAATTAGTAATCCTGCTTAATGAGACAGCCTGAATTATTGGAACATGATGTGATAGTTTGAAGTCCAGCCGAGAAACAAAGATCCTGATTTATTATGAAAGGTGTTATGGTGAGCAAAATTATTTAAAAATTCCCTCAAGGGCTGGTAGAGACCAAAAACAGAGCTAAAACCAGTGCTTGAAATGGGCCAGTTTTCAATTGTATGCTGTACTGGCACTTCTACATCTACTCTTTTGTGTGCGCCGTGACTTTTTCTTGTGCACCAGCTCATCTCACAAGTTGACAGTTCTCTTTTTGGCCCTCTCCATATCTAGTTTTCTTGGCGATTCGTAATGGTCCCAGACAAACTGCATTATCCAGGGGGCGCTACATTATGCTTACCTGTTAACGTTCACACCTGCCTGCTTTTGTATGTCAGCTGCTAGTCTAACTAGTGTTACATTAGACTCCAATAATGTTGACCTGGCTCCAAACAGCAACACAAAGAACACCATAAGAGTCAGAAGATGACCAGCAGAGTTTTGAAAGTCAAATTTTATTACTAAGAGCAGATCAAGGGGCCAGCAAGCTAATGCCAGTGCCACTACTAGGACTCCTAAGAGTCATGATGTTTGCATCAGCCCACAAAACCCTCTCCCATACACAGACCAACATGTGTACAAGGGAAGCACCAGCACCTGTTTTTTTTTTCTACTTCGAACACTGGCTAAAACAGAGTGAGTATTGGACTTAGATTTTCCGGGTGGATACAAACATGGTTTCAAAACTATGTTGCACTGCATTTGCAGGATGTGAAAATATTAAACCATTTGCCAACCTCTTAATCAACATAAAAAGTGATATGTCAGTGTTGTATTGACATCTTGTTTCCACTTCCCCTGAGTGGCAAAAACAAGTTATTTCAGCTTTAAAGTTTGATTATTTTCTCACCGAGGTTCACCTCTTCATCCTTTTTGCAGTGCTTCAGATCCAACCACGTACAACGTGCCGAGCTACGATGAGGTCGTTGGCAGTGACACCTACCCAGTCCGCAATAGCAACCTTCGCCAGAGCACCTCCCAGCTGCCGTCCTACGAGGATATCATAGCTGCTGTGGAAAACGAGGGAGCAGGCTCCACTGACAATGCCACAGAGGTCACCCCTCTTAATGATGCCGCACCAGCTCCGGCTCAACCTGCTGCTGAGCCCGAGGCTGACCATGCTGCCCTCCAGCCAAACCCCAGCCTGCCCACTCGCAGCGCCAGCCGGGCCAGCCGTTTACTGCGGCCTCTCCGGGTGAGGAGGATCAAGTCAGACAAACTGCACCTGAAAGACTTCCGCCTCCAAATCCGCAGCCCCACACAGAATCCAGTGACCATTGAACCCATCACTCCGCCACCACAGTACGACAATAAGATGCCTGAATTGATGCCTACTCCCGATGAATAAAAAATATCTGTGTTAAATGGACTAATGATAACATTTCTGAAAACCCATTTTCAAGGTTGGTATTAAGTAGGTTAAATGTGGCTGCGAGCAGCGTGAGGGAGGCCGTGCAGACGCACTCCTGAAATGAGAACATTGTCTTCACTACTAAAGCTTGTGATCAGCATATTTATTTTGTTGTAAAGCATAATTAAGTCTGTGTGAAAGGATCAGCTGTCAAGATATTGTTGTAGACAAATATGGGACAGCCTTTCACTTTTATTCAACAACAGTGTGTGTTGTAACGGACAGAAACCTGAACTCATATATGTTTTCACCTTAGCAGGAATTCTTAATGTTGCTGTATGTTGATGCTGATTAGTTGTGAAAAAGTTTGAACCATGTTGTGATTGAGAAGGGGGAAAAGGGAAACTGATTAACTGGGAGATTTTAAAGGTATTAAGTATAAGAAGCATTGGATGTGCAACCTTTTGGGGATTTGTAACCCTGAAGAAAGAGAGAAGAGGCCAGAAAATGTTTGACATATCACCCGTTTGTTTTTGAGTTCTTTTTGTAAGTTGTTTTTAAACCTGTTGTCTTTAACAAACTGCCTCCTGAAAATGAAAATGCCATCTGTGTGATGCCCAGTGTGAACTGTAAAATACTGAAAACACTGGGAACAAATCAGAGAAAAACTATTGGATATTCTGGTTTCGGATGTGACATTAAATGACTAATTAAATGTTTCATGGGACTTTTATAAGTGTTAAGATGTTTAAACTATCCTGTGTGATGTCTGTGTAAAAAGTGGTGAATAAATGGTTTTCTATTTCATTTAGGATCATGTCAAAATGTTTATATTTTTGTCGCAAAATGTCCCTGAAATTGAGTTGCATTGTTGTATGTTTAATTCCTCAAACATTATCAAACATATCTCGTTAGAATCAGTAAAAGTAAGACTCTCAAACACACAGATTAATGAAACTGCTCATTCTTGTGATGATTTTTCTTGCTGTAAGATTGACAAAGCTGTATTTATTTCAAAAGAGATAAATACTGTGTTTGTGCTTTCAGTTAATAAAATCTAACTGTAGATGTTTGCTTTGATCTGTTTTATATT